>NW_010111150.1:0-652 GCF_000699245.1 Pterocles gutturalis
CGGGGAGCAGCGCTGGCACACTGCCTCCCTGCCTGCCTCCTGCCTGCCTCTTGCCTGCGACCACCCTGCTGTGAGGGCAGGGGGCAGGGGGACCCCCAGCGCTGCCTTTGGCCAGGGAAAGGCTGGGGCTGGCCCCCTGGCTTGGGGCACATGGGCTGGGGTGTCCCTGCCCCGGCGGGCTCAGGGCGGTGTGACGCTGCAATGGGGTGATTAAGTGTTTGTAATACTTGTGATATATTGTTTCTCTCAATTAACACAGCAGATGAAGGAAGCCTGAATTTTTCCAAATCTGTTGGTTTAAGTGGCAAAGTTGCTACATGCTCATTCTCACTGGGTTGGATTTTGTTGTATAGTGGAAACTAAAAACACTTGATTAAGCAGGCGTGTCATGGTGAAAAAAAAAAATAGCCCAGCCGTGCATGCCCATCTCCTCCGGCACGGGCAGCACCTCCCCTCACCCAGGGAGGCTCCAGCTCGCCCACAGCCCCCAGGGCAGATGTCGAGGGTGAGAGGGCACGGCCGGTGTGGTCCTTAAATCCCCTTCTCCAGCAAAACCCAACAGGTCACACGGGGGCAGAAATGCAGGGCTGCAGCACGCCAGTACGTGGGCACCCACGGGTCCTCCCCCCTGGCCGTGGGCATCCATGGGTCC
>NW_010111150.1:766-997 GCF_000699245.1 Pterocles gutturalis
TGGCCGTGGCAACCCCGGATGCTTCCCAGGGCCGGCAACTCCTTGTTGCCACGGGCCAGCGCATGGCTGCACTTTGGGGAGCGATGCTATCAGAGGCTGGTGCGAGGGCTGGCATTGCCAGTCAGTGACTTTGCCGTTGCCTAAAATAAAACCCAGGGAGAAGGAAAAAAGAAAACAAAAGAAAAACAGAAAGAAAGAAGCCCGTCCGGATTAATAATTCAGGCTGGCAAG
>NW_010111151.1:0-232 GCF_000699245.1 Pterocles gutturalis
AAGTGGAATTGCAAAGGAAAAAAAAAAAATGAAAAAGAAAAAAAGAAAAGCCCAGCTCTGATCGCTTGGTTAGGCTGGTTTTGTATGGGGAGATGGAGAAAAGAGCAGGTTATTCTCATGAGCTCACTGCTCTCCCCCCCAATTTTAGGGCAGGTTTTGGAAGCTAAAGCCGGCTCGGCGGAATAGGCGCAGCCTCGCTCCTCTCCAGGAGAGGATTTTTTTTTTTTTTTTT
>NW_010111151.1:273-508 GCF_000699245.1 Pterocles gutturalis
CACGGATATCGAGGCGAACAATTAGGAGACAAAATGCCAGAGGGCTTCACGGGGCGAGAAGCTTCACGGGGCCCGTCCAAGATCAGGCGCAACTTTGGCGCAATTCTTCAAACACGCCGGCATTTGTTGCGTGGCCGCATAAAATCATGGCTAACAACACTGAAAGTCCTGCACAACTATTTGTATAGAGACAGGCGGGCCCGCAGAGCCTCTCCCCGGCAGCCCAGATCTCCCT
>NW_010111151.1:598-1008 GCF_000699245.1 Pterocles gutturalis
TCGCAAACAGCTTTTTTTTTTTTTTTTTTTTCCCTCTTTTCTGAAAAATAGGTTTAAACTTAAACCCCACTCCCTTAGGCGCGCGTGTGCGGGATTTCCCGGCGCAGGGAAACAAAGGCGGCTCTTTCTGGTTTTTCCTCCCTCCGTCCCTGACATGTGGGTGCATGAGAAGGAGACACAGGGGGAGAAGCTCCTGGATGTGTCATCCCAGGGTGCCCCGGGCATCGTCCCTGCTTTCCAGAGCCACGTCGGAACGGAACTCGCTGCGGTCCCTCCCCAGCCCCCACGAGCATCACCGCGGGCGGAGGAAAGTTTTTTTTTCCCCGCAGAAAGGCACAGAGCCCCGCTCCGTAGCCTGCAACAGCCGCCGGCACCGGGGGGCTTCGGGGGGCGAGGGCTGGAGGGAGAGA
>NW_010111151.1:1055-1332 GCF_000699245.1 Pterocles gutturalis
CGCCACTCACACCTGGACCCCGACAGGCCCTATATAGAAGCTGTTACAACGCCCCAGGGCTCCAGGATCCTTCATCCCCGGCTGCAACTCCCACCCAGAGCCCCCAGCGCAGGCAGCGTGAGAGAAGATGTCTGTCCCCCCGCCAGCCCGACAGCCACCTTGGGACCCCGCGACCATCTCAGCGAGTGCTGACCTCTCCCACCCTCCCACACTTCAGGATCTCCTGAAATCCCGTTATCACTCATCACTCCTCGGTGATATTTTGTAACTCTTCCCA
>NW_010111152.1:0-3184 GCF_000699245.1 Pterocles gutturalis
TATATTTTTAATGCCTGGAATGCCAGGCCATCTTAAAGGTATTTTAGATATTTTTCTATTATTGCTTATATAGTTTTTTTGTGTTATGGTTCTCTTTGAAGTAATTCTGTTATCCACTGAATTCCACAAAGAGAGGCTCTCCTAGAGGGACTGCAGCCTCCAGTCACCAGGATATAAATCACAAATGATAAGTATATGAGAGATGTCAGCTATCACTTGTTGGTGACCCTGTAGCAGTAGCCTTCTATATGTGAGAATGTCAAGATGTTAAACTCATCTCTTCCAGGAAGCCTGAGTTTTTTGAAGTTTCTGAAACTCTTCTAGTTAGAAGATTTGTATAGTGGATTTGATCAGAGTCAGAAACTACGGTTCCAATGGCTTTGGGTTTTATCACAGCTTCACAACAGTTTACTATAGTTTACTAAATGCTGGTGGATCCTGTAACCCTGAGAATGTCTGCAAGTTAAAAAAGGAGGAGAAACCCAAATAAGTGCATAGTATCTAGATAGGTATATTGTTCTCTCAGATATGAAGGGATTTCCCTCTGCATTCCAAATTACAGTCTTAGGCACATTTCTGTCTTAATTAAATGTACACTACTCTTGTGACTGAGGGTAGGAGGAGGCTGGGGACCAGTGGGTTAATTTAAGTAGTACAAATATTTTGTTACCGGAAGCTGTGTTCATTTTTGCCTGAGCTGGTTTTGCTGTCAAGCCTATATTGTAGAACAGCATTTGAGTGGCTACCATGTCACAGTAAGGAAACCAGGCAAAAATGGAAATTACAGTGACTTGTACATAGCAAAACCATGAAGCTGAGTTCAGTGTAGATCAATGGTAGCGGGATGGGACTCTGTTTGCAACTTAGCTTGCAAGTACAGATTTTAAAAGAAAGAAGCTATAAAGAGATAATAAATACATATCAGTAAAACAGGTGTTTTACTGTCTTGCAATTACTCAGAAAAGAGTTACAACTCATTGTAGCTTTTAAAATAAAATTTTACACAACAAGGCTCGTTGCTCTGCTGGGGTAACCTTCAGTGGGAGTCTTCCCATGTTGCAGTTCTGTATTCGAAAACAGATCTTAATATTCTGTGCAGAACTTAAAAACTTCATCATAAAACATATTTATCTATTAAATGTTTATTCTCTATGTGTACTGAATCAGTTTTCCCTCAGTCAGAACCTCTACATCCAGAACAATACTATGTAGCACTGTTTTTTACTGAGAGCTTTAACTTTTTTGGTTTTAATCATTCCAAACTGTAGGTGTAGAACATGAGTACAGATATTAGCTCAGCACTCCAGGCTCAGCTATATTGAAGTGTCAAAGGAAGATATGAGCAGAGATCAAATATATATTTTTCAATTATTAGATACACTTAAGTGTTCACTATGGAAAGTGGTATAGAAAAGTACTTTAAGTGTGGTCATTAAACTGAGACAGGGAGATTGCATATAGCTAGGTTTTCATGTTCCAACTTGACACAAAATTCTGCGTTTTTTGTAAAGCTATACAGCAGAGGCCATGTAGCACATGCAAACACCCTTGTAGTTTCCTGTCTTTTGCCTTTGTAGAGCTACTCAGAATCAATTACCTAGCTTACATTGCAGTAGCAGTTTGATTTGGTTTTCTTTTCTCTCTTTCCCAGTCATCTCCCCAGGTCCTGTTGTAGAGCTGGGGCTTTATCATAGTGCAGCAGGTCTCTTAGAGCAGTAATTCGTTTCTGCCTTTAAGAGATATTTGTGGAACCTGTCGAGGGCCTTCAGTTATGTTTGAGCCTTGACAAGTTTTAAGAGCAGACAACAAGCTGCCTGGCTTGCTCTGTGCAGAACACCTGTGCTGCCGTCAGCCAGGCTGCAGCTGTATGTCTGTCCTGCAGCTGTATGTCTGTCCTGCTGCATTAACCTACCATTGTCTGAGTAAGTGGGAAGGTGTGGCCCTTCTGCTCAGTATGGAGTTGATGAATTTACAGTTCAAACAGCACAAGTTTAGGGGAATTTCTGCACTTACCTGCTACTGTAAACCACCTGAAAATTAGTTGCAAACTTTGACACAGAATGGAGAGGGAGACCGTTACATCTTTCTGTTTTCATTAGCTGAAGAAATTAATGTCCTCCCCATGAAGAGCACTTCTGGTTTCCTCTCTGCCACTGAGGCAGAGACCTAAAGTGTCCTTAACGCTGCCAAAGAAAGGATTGTTTACACAAGTCCCAGACGTGTCTCCCATGCACCTATTATGTCCAAGACTATGTTCCTGCCAATAGACTGATGATTGATGTCACCAATAATTTTGTTCAGCACCTGCAGATGGGAGGGAAAAAAAAAGATAGTATTGTGCAGGGCTATGCAAATAATAAAATTAACGAGTAGCTTATTGAACTAGTAGTGGGCTGTAAGTAGATTTTTACAGGAAAAGATGGTACCTACCTCAGTGAGCTCTCAGGAAGATGTCACATGAAAGTCTGAGCTGAGGGAGAGGTTTTAGTTGTTTATCTTAAAAGTCCTGTGATATTTAAATGTTTGAGGAAAAGTTTGAAGGATTGGAATTGGTATTGGAAAAACGTTATTTGGTGATCTTTCTGATGGAAATGATGCTACTGAAAATTCCGTGATTTATATCAGGGCTACCAAAATCCAGTTCTTGCTCTTATTTTGGTTTTGTTTTAATTTTTTTTTAAAATGATAAATGAACAGAATTCTCAGCAAACCTCCCTCTTTTCTAATTCTGCTACTTGTTTGGTTCTCAGGTTTTGAACTTGGCTTTGCTATGGCAAGTCCCAATGCCCTGGTATGCTGGGAGGCCCAGTTTGGTGACTTCCACAACACAGCACAGTGTATAATAGACCAGTTCATCAGCTCGGGCCAGGCCAAGTGGGTTCGTCACAACGGGATCGTCCTGCTCTTGCCACACGGAATGGAAGGAATGGTGAGGGCCACTGGCTGGGGTGTGCAGGAGGGAAATGCTGGCTAACCCATCTTTGTCTGCAGCTGTAAAAGCCAAAGATGTCTTGGGGATCTGATGGTGATACAAAATGATGGGGGGAAGGCACTGTTCAGCATGTTGGACTGCTTCAGTGCTGCAGAAAAGAATGTAAATAGATTGACTGGTGAGAAGCAAAGAAAACTGAGAAATATTTCTGAGCTTTTAGCTTTGTGTCCTCTCTTTTTTTGTATCTTTCCC
>NW_010111152.1:3197-24275 GCF_000699245.1 Pterocles gutturalis
CTTTCCCTAGAAAGCTGGGTCCTTAGCATACAGTAAGAAAAGAAATCATTAGTGTTTAGCAGTACTTGCTTGGTTTTATTTTGCATTAGTTATGTCTGTGTAAGTTGCACTACATTAACTTGCAATGAAATAATAAGAAAAAACTTTAAATCTTCTTCAAAAATCATTGATACCGGGTAACTTTGATATAATAAGAAATTTTAGTCTTTCTGGAAAGGAAAATGTTTCCAATAGCTGTTGACTCGTTTCTTTGGTGGCTAGTAGGAGGAACTAGACAGTGTCTTAGACAGAAAGGGCATGGGCAATCTCTGTATATAATGGTATATGAAGTTCATATCAGCAGTAGAATTGTTCTTAAAATATTTTATTTTTAAAGGTTACATGAACATCACGTCAGGCTAGGTTAGTTTTCTCCTTTTCAAATGCGTTAACTTTCATGAATTGATGCATGTATGTTTCTAATTTTCTATTGAGAAAAGCATAGTATGTGCCACAGTGGCAATCTCTATCTGCATAAATGCTCTAGGCGCTTTTGCTACAAACTGCATTGTTTCCATTCTCACAAACAATTTAGTTTATTTCCATTCAATTATAATCCTGTCCTGATATACTGGGGTGCATTCATATCTTACGAATGGCTTTCCATACCTATTTGTGCATAAAGAATAAAGGGTATGATGCTGTTCACAAGAGTTTTGATAAATTATTTTTTTTAAATGAATCCTGAGGGACAGCCTGAATGTGCCTGCAGCAGGAGGTGTGGTTCTCTCCAGAGAAGCACTCAGCTGAAGGGGGCTGGTTCTCTGCTCCTTACAATA
This sequence comes from Pterocles gutturalis, assembly GCF_000699245.1. Classification (NCBI taxonomy): domain Eukaryota; kingdom Metazoa; phylum Chordata; class Aves; order Pterocliformes; family Pteroclidae; genus Pterocles; species Pterocles gutturalis. The sequence goes on from NW_010111152.1 coordinate 4,016, forward strand.
CAGTAAATATTTCTTTTCTCTTATCCACTTAGCAGCTAAGATTTGCCCAGATCTCCTGAAACATGCTTGTTTTGCTACTAGTGTCAGGTGATTTTGGAATAATTTAAGAATCCCACCAGGCTGTGGAAATCCATTATCTTCCCAGAGGAGCTTTTCATTACAGGAGTGTTATTCTTTGTATAACTACAGTGTTGGGGACAGAATGATTTGGGGAAGGATCCATAGTGGGATATGGATCCCTTCACCCCTAGGTCATGCATTCACAGGCAAGTTGGCTGTGATTGAAAGACTCGGCTGCATAATGGTTCCTTGGGGACTCATCTCAAAGTAGCTAATGGATTCAGTATAGGTCTCACTGGGTAGGTGGTCACAGTAGAAGTGAACCCTACCCCATCCCATGCAGCAGTTGCTGGCAATCTGACTGGCAGTGTCAGCAGAGAAATCAAAGATGGAGGTGACCATTGAGGCTCTGGATTGAGGTTGTTGCCAGGGCAGCGTATGTGTGCATATTAGGGAAGCCTTGCGTGTCTCTCCCGTAATTGTTTGCTAGTAACATCTTATTTCCGGCACACTGAATTCCGTCTGCTTGTGAAGCACTATGTTTGTACGTGTATAGGTAGTCCTTAGTATAGGATTTATTTACAATAGAGGTACTGCAATATTGAACTGTTATTGTACACCATAGTTTTGCGTGACTTTACCTCTTGTTCTCAAGCCCTTAGCTGTTTACGATTATTTGGCACCTCACAAGTGGAGAGAGTCTTCAAAAGAGTAATTATGCAAGGCACAGTTCTTGGCTGTGTTCCTCCTTTGTTGCCAGTGGTGTTTTTTCCTTTGAATTCCCTTAGTCCACGGAGTAGAATGAACTGGGCACTTGGAAGCAGGGACGATGATGTGTTGAATAAAGGTGGACTACTAGCTGTCAAAATAATGTGTCATTTTGGAGATCATAAGTTAAGAGGAGCAGAGGAACACACAATGAGAGATGGCCATAAAAAGAAGAAAGCTCATTATGAACCTCATTAGCTTAGACACCATGGAGAGATTTGAGAAGTGTAATACTTTATGTCTTCAGGTTAAAATACCTTGCAACTGTCTTCAAAATTAAAGTCCTTCCTAGCAGTAACTGTCACTTGAACAAGCAAAGACTTGCCAGCATTAGCAATAACTAAAAAAGCACATTGCATTCTCATAGTCCTCACAGCCTTCTCTTATCCTTTATAAGCAAGGACATGAGAGGGGAGATAATACATTCTGTTGCACGCTTTATTCCTGATATTGTCTGTGACCGGCATGCATGCTTTGCTAGTGTAAAATGGATCTAACAATGTTTGTTCACTAAAAGAAATTACCTTGGGTACTGCTGGTGAGACAGCAGATATGAGTATTCAGTACTTTGACAGAATGTAAAATACCTCCTGAGGAGGCAGAAATTAATCATAAGTTAGTTTGACAGATAACGTGTATATGTATTATGAGCCATTTTAGCTGAAGCATTCATCTAGGGTATTTTGTCCTGTAATGAACAGTGAACAATGGTAGGAGAGAGATCCTGAGTCTGATTGTGTTGCTAATATAGCAAAGATAGTCAGCAGTTAACTTTGTGTTTCCTCCTGATCAGCCTGCAGGTGTGGTTTGGCCCAAATTATAAGTCACAGCAGTACACTGACCTGTGCAGTGCTTCTCCTCCTGACATTCCTCCTGCTCCTTTTTGTCCTGCATTAGCAACGTCATTCTTGTGCTCACGTGAACCTATTGTCCTTTCACTGGTCTTCATTGTGTAGCTATACTGAGGCTAGAACTTACTTACAGCTGGTAAAAGCATTGGAAATCCATGTAAAACCTAATCTTCTCCTATGAAAACAGTTTACAGAAGACAAAGAATTCTAGTCCTGCAGTGTGTCCTCTCCTCTCACTGCTGCTGTTAATGCCTTTGGCTGGGGGGGGCAGGTGTGCAGCCTGGGTACAGAGCTGCTGGGGTGACAGGAGGTACTTTATGCAGTGAGTGACCTAGACTGATGTCTAACTGCTGATTTGGCTTTTTAATGTTGTTTTAAATTATATCTTCACCAGGGTCCAGAGCATTCATCCGCCAGGCCTGAGAGGTTTCTGCAGATGAGCAATGATGATTCTGATGCTTATCCAGTAAGTAGATTTGTCAAAGGCCATGTCCTTTTTTTTGTTCTTCACTTCTCAGAGAATTTTTTTTTTTTTTTTGGTAAGAAGCATCCATTTTAGCTGGGTATAGTGGGTTAAGATTAAGCTTCAAGAGTTGGTGTAACTCTTAATGTGATCCCAGTGAAAGTAATGCAGTATGTGCTGCTTCATTTCAAAGCTGAGATCATATTCAATTAATCTCTGGCAGCATGATCTTTTTATAACTGTTCCTCAGGGCCAGTGATTCTCCGTGTTTATATTGCTGTGTGTACTGTAAATAGGTGTCCAAAAGGAGGCCGAGTGAGACTATTCCTGGCTTTTTGCATTGGAGATAAATTGTGCTGCTGGGAACATGCAAATAAGCAACTTCTAAATTTGATTCAGCTAAGACCTTCCTATGTTGGTCATTAATTTCTACAGATTAAGTACATATGTCTACAGGATGCTGAGCATCCAATTCCCTATTGCAGATTTCCTAAGAAACACTGCTGTACGTTAATTGGAAAGCCCCCTAATTTAAAAAAAAAAAAAAAAAAAAAAAAAAGGATGTTTCAGTTTTGGCTCTGAGGTTTTTATTATTTGGGGCAATAATAGTTCCAAAGCCACGTTCCTCCTCATCTGAAAATTATTTTTGTCAGTATACTGGTAGAATAAAGGCCTGTTTGATTGACTACATTTAAGCAATGTCAATTGCACGTAATAACATGTTATCACAGAAGGTAGGAGCTCAAACCATGGACCGGGAAATCATGTTAGATGTTGTACCGATCTGTAATGAGATTATTGTACTTAAACCTATTTGTATGCTTACCTATGTCCATAGTTACATACACATGCATAAAACCCCCTGTAGTTCTAAAATACTTAAATATAAAACACATTAAATTTATGTATTAAAATAATATGAAAAGATAGGACATCTATCTAAAAATGAGGGAGAGGGAGGGTTACCCACACTCAAAAAATTAATTATAGTTTTAAGATTCTTTCAAAGGGGTTCTATTTTGTGTCTTCCACCTACTGAAGTCCTAGTCTTCCTCACCCTTCCTTCCTGGACTTCCCAGCTTGCTGAAATTAATGGAAGCTTTTTTCATTTATTTGTTTACATTTTTGGTAAGAAGTAGAAACAGAAGAGAATGATTTGCAGGGATGCTTCCCTAGCTAATAATATAATCTCAGCAGAGGTCTGCTAATTAAGTTTTTTGAGGAAGGGAGTTGCTGAGAGTCAGAAATAAAAGGATGGCTCTCAGGCATTTTTTTTCTGATCTCTTAGACATTTTTCTAATGCCTTTAATGTCTCTCTTAGGAGTTCAGTGAGCAGTTTGAAGTTTCCCAGCTGTATGAGTGCAACTGGATTGTGGTGAATTGTTCAACTCCAGCCAATTACTTTCACGTCCTCAGAAGGCAGATCTTGCTGCCATTCAGAAAACCGGTAAAGTTACTGTAATGGACTTGATTATTCTAGGAATATTAACCCTCACATAAAGAGGGCTCTTTGTTTGCATATGAGATACTGCTGAAAAGAACAAGAATCATTAGTGAAAAACCTTAAAGGAGCACAAGTTGAAGTCGCTGATTTAATGGAATGAAACTCAGCTCTGATTTACTGCCATTCTAAAACTCAGTTTTACTTCCTTCTGGCTGTGCAGACCTTCAGATGAGCTTGTTGAGACACTATGTAGCTAACAGATTGCGTAACTATAATCTGCATGTGTAATTGCTGGAACTTCAAAAACCTAAGATACAACTGTTGGATATTTTATTGGTTCATAGCCTGTGATTTGATTTTATTCTCAAAGAGAAGCATAAGCAATGGTTTTTTGAGAAATTTTAAAGGGAGTGGACTACCCAAATCTTTTGAACATTTTTGAAACTTCATAGGCTTTCAAAACAGGAAAAAAATAGATTACTGTGTTTGCTATTCACATTAATTTGATCTATAGATTATTCAGTTTGTGGTTTTTGTATGAACAGTGTTACAAATATTGCATGTGATAATGTAGAAGAAGCAGCTCCTGAGTGTTGGAAAAATTTCTGTCTTACAGCTGATTATTTTGACACCCAAGTCACTGCTGAGGCATCCAGAAGCTAAATCCAGTTTTGATGAAATGGTGTCTGGTAGGTTATCTCAAAGTATTATGGACAAATAATCAGCTGTATCAAGCCGCATGCCAGACTGTGAAGAAGGGAATCTGCTCTGGAGAGTTTGCCTTTTCCTTTGTTATAATTTCTGTGAAGCTGTTGTAGTGAGATCTAGCATGGACTTTTGCGGAAAAGTCTGCTTTCAAGTGTGGATTCTTAATTTTGACAGGCTTATCTGGTAACCAACCATTAATCTTCAAGGCAGTGGAAAGTTCATTCCCCTTTCTGCAGGGGTCTTCCCCTCAGTAGGCTATTAGGTCCCTCTGCTCTTTTTCTTTTCATATAAAAATTGAACTTTTCTTTGTAGTGCCTGCCCCTCCCCCAGCCTCCCAATGTGACAGTTGTAATCACACTGTGCCCATTTGGAAGAATGAGGGGCACATTCTTACAATACTGAGTTCTGGGGCTGCCATGTCATGCCAGTGATCTAAAGTGAGATCAGTGCTTTTAGAGCTGTAGGTTACCACCCTAGCTGCTGTCAGCATGCCATCAGCACCAAGAAGTATAGAGCAGCTGCAGAGGTAATACCAAAAATGGGAGTGATGTGTCTTGCTATGCACTAGTTAGAACATGTCAGAGTGGCATGAGGAAATGAAGTGAAATGCAGTGAGTGAGTGATTAAAATGATTGTTCAGAGTGAAAGCATGTGCATAGGTATAGTGATCTTTCTCCAGTTGTAGCAGGTGTCCTGCCTGCTGCCGGAGAAGAGTAACTGCTCAGTTTTTAAAAGCAAGTTACAGTGTATGAACTTGCTTAAATATTGCGTTATTTCCTTTTTGTAGGGGAGTAAAGTTTGCTTCTCAAGCAAAGACTTGCTGATTTGGATTACTGTTTAAAAGCTTTGTAGAATGAGTCAGATTAGAAATTCTGTAAGGACTGTGATTTTTCATTTTGTTTTGGGAGTCCCTTCTACTTCAGGCTAGCTGTCAATAGTGGCCAAACTCCTAATTAACATTGAATTCTGACATACTTGCTGATGAAGAGGACAAAAAGTAAAGTATTGCTGATTCTCAACTGGCTCTTTTTGCTCTGTTTTTAATGGAAACCAGAGGAGAGGAAGGCTGACTCTCGCTGACCCAATGAAGCGCAGATTCAGTCTTTTTTAATGATGAATTCTGCTGTTCAGTGAGACAGGATAATTCTGACATAAATCAGTTCCTCTTTCATGTTTGTGCTGCTGCTTTTCTCCCCCCAAGATAAATGGCTCAAACAGGACCTTATTCTCCTGGTAAGTGGGTGTGCTGATTCAGACTGGGAGGTCATGCCACTGTCTGCTTCCTTGCAGTTGGTTAATGTGGGAATAGTTCTAATCAATCATATAAGAGAGCAAAGAAAATTATCTTTTAGACCATCAAGTCCCTCTTCCAGTTTCATGTATCCTAAGCAAATTGTTCTCTTGGGAGATGATATCACAGGGGAAAAGATATCTAGCAGTGAGGATATGCATCTGAAATGTATCTTATCACTTATAAGTATGACTCAGTACTATGCTAATTCTTCCTTTGGCTAATGCTGTTTTAGCTCTCAAACAGAGGTTTAAATCACATAAATATATGGCAGTAATGTGTGTGCTTGTGTAAATACTTCTGCAGGTGCCACATTTAGTTGCATTATGAATGTGTGCTATGCTTTTATATAAAAAATGTTTTAAAATTTTCTAAACCTATATTAATGTTACATGGTTGAGATCATCTTGGAAAGAAGAAACAATATTTCAGATAATTCTCTGAAAAAAACTCTAAGCAAATGTGAGCTATCCAATCAATTTAAAATTAAAGGTGTAATGCATAACACAAAGCTAAAAAAGAATCACTGTTAATATGTTTCTATTAAGTGTGAAAGAGTGCATTATTGACAGTCTTTTAAATTCTTGAACCTAAACTGCTGAAAGTCACTTTAGCAGAATTGCCACTCTGGACAGTAGGAGTAGAGATGTAAATATTGCACTGAGAGACCATGACCATTGCAAACTGCTGGTTGCTCAGTAAAGGACTATTTCTTGGGCTGCTTTATTACCATGTCAGTTCCTCTGAGAGCACTTCTCTAATTTGTGCTCTGACTAGGTACCACTTTCCAACGCGTGATTCCTGAGAATGGGTTGGCAGCTCAGGCACCACATGAGGTCAAGCGAGTGATTTTCTGCACAGGAAAAGTGTACTATGATCTTGTAAAAGAGAGAAAGAATCAAGACCTGGAGAAAGAAGTAGCTATAACCAGACTTGAACAGGTGAGCTCCCTGATCCTCAGAAGACAGGGTCCTTAGGGAGACTTTCAGCAAGGGGTTCCTATGCTTTTAAATAGATAGCACTTGCCAGAAAGGGTGGTGATAGTTAGCATTTTTATAGCACTTTGCATCTGAAGACATTATCTAATCCTTCATGGCCTTGTGGAGAGGGAACACATGAACAGTATACTGGACAATAAGATCCAATGACTTTTCCAGAAGAATGTAACAAAGTAAAGGTTACAATATGATGTCACCTTAAATTTGTATATCCAATCTGGTAGGTTGAAATGTTGTGAATAGTACACTTTGCAGCTATATTATCGTTCACTATTTAAGGACTTCTATTGTTGCAGCTATTTCACTAAGAAAACTGTGGGAAAGCAGGAGATCTGGACTATGACGTACTTATGTTCATACTGGTGCAACTATAAAATATGTGTATTCGTTTCTGACAGCATGAAATCAGAAAAATATGAGCCACTTTAAAGAACGTATGGCAATTATATTAGGTACTAAATAGTTAATTACAATGGTTGCTTGTAATACTCGATAGGTAGAAGGCTTTCCTACCATGAGCTAACGCCATGTAAGAGAAAGCTTTGCTAGTTATTACCCTCTCTTTCCAGATCTCACCATTCCCCTTTGACCTGCTGAAAGAAGAACTGGAGAAGTATCCAGGTGCTGATCTAGTTTGGTGTCAGGAGGAACACAAGAACAGTGGATATTATGATTATGTCAAACCTCGTTTCCGCACTATTGTGAACCACACTCGACCTATATGGTATGAGACTTTAAACAGTTGCTCTGTCTTCTGGACTGATTTGTTTGCTTTTAAATTTGGCTGGTTTGGTTTTTTGTTTGTTTTTTTTTTATTATTTTATTTGAGGATGTTGTTCATGGGGAAGCCAGGTTCTTCACAAACCAAAACCTCTGAGTTTAGGGTTCTTGGGTGAAGGAGGGATAAGTCTAGATGACTGTTTCTCAAATACATCATGCATATCTTGCTCCTCCTTGTAGTTCTACAAGGAAATCAGTAGCAACTAGCTCTGTATGTATTGCCACTTAGCAGAGCACCTAGCTCTCCTGGATTTTTCTCTCTTGTTCTCTAAGATTCTGTCTTTTTTAAGAATTTAACTCCAAATATTAGGCTTCTAGAGGAAGCAGTTGTTATAGACCTCAGTCCAGGCACCTTTGCATTTATTTGACATGATTGACTCTTGGATCTGCCCATGCAGCTGTTGGAGGAATGAGAGTGTACATCACCAAAAGCAAGTTATCTAATTATGAGATAGTGTAGCTGGCTGCTCTGGGAGGGATGGGGGAGAAGACACAGCTCAACATTGATGGGACGGGGAAAAGAAGCGGAAGCTGACCAGAAGGTGTAACTGATGGTGCAACTTAGATTGATTTTTATTTAAGAAAGACTGATGATTAGATGTGCAACTCTGCCAACTTGACTTGAATGCATTTGGCAGCATGTTCTCATGCTTTTTAGTGTCAAAATTGTCTTTTTCTCACCTCATTTGTCTGCCCAATTCTTTTTGTCACAAAGGTATGTTGGCCGAGAGCCTGCTGCTGCAGCTGCCACAGGCAACAAGAACATGCATCTGGTGTCGCTCAGAAGGTTCTTGGATACAGCTTTCAACCTGGAAGCCTTTGAGGGAAAGACGTTCTAACTGCAGACACCAACCCACTTCTGTCTAGTAGTCTCTCAAATCACTGCATCCAACAGAGGAAATAAAAGTGGGAAAAATTATCAGATCAGATGTTTTATCAGATAGAACAATCCAGCAACTGACTTCATTACTCTGCACCTTGCTCCCCAGTTTGTAAGGAAAAAAAATACTTCTAAATTACCTTCCACTGTTTTTTATCACTTGTCTGTTTAGGTTGGGACCTCTTTGGCCCCAGGAGAGTCTCCTATCCAAGGATCCAGTGTCTAGCTCAGTGAGGCTCCAGTCTCAGTCTGCAGGCAGTGTCTAATTACTCTGAGTAAGTAGGGCAGGCGTGGACAGCATGATAGTTATGCACATCCCTGAAATAGAAGAGAGTATGTTTGCGAGCCACTAAGGAAACAAGATGCATTGCAACAAGGAAAATGGTTGACAGTTGTTTCTAGATGTATTGGAGAGGAGTAATGAAACCAAAAAACAAAGAGTTGATAGATGACTTTAGTAGAGAAACGTACTGGCAGTGGTTGTTGGAAGAAGATGGTGAGGTAGCCTGGTGAAGTGAGGAGGAGGCTGGAAATAGGGAGTCAGATTACAAAGTTGCTAAACTATGAGTGATAACAAAAGTGGTGCAGACCACTTAGGTATAAAGTGGGGGAGAGTGATGAAGGCAGAAATAAAAGGGACCAAGAATACCAGGGTTTGTTGGGGGTAGTTGAGGAGGGATGAAGTCTACACAGGACCACAACTGACAGAACAGCGGGTGATCAGCAGGAGAATTCAGCATCAAATGACTTCAAAAGTAAGAGGTGACAGCGCCAATTGCTCCCACTCCCTAGGCTGTCTCCTTTGGTGCTCTGAGGTATTAGGGAACTGTGGTGTCCTGTGAAAAATCCTCATTTTGGATGAACACTCTTAAACTACTAGGATCTGCTTTTCTTTGACCTGGTAGCACCTGTAAAAAGTTTGTATTTGTATGAGAAATCTGTGTGTGTGCAGCAACTGATGGGTTCTCTGCTTTGTTCAGTGCTAATCCCTGCCTCAAATCTCCTTGCTGATATTAACTCAGCTCTGAAGTGGCAATTCCTGAGTCACCCTTTTTTATGTTAAGAGGAAGGCGGACAAGCAACAGTTGCTGATTGACCAAAGGCACATGCTGTGGTTTTGTACAAGTAGTGATTTTTTTTTTTTTTGCCTTGTATTTACTTGTCAATTAGGGTATCAATTGCCATGTACTTTCAGTATGGACATAAAAGTGAACTGCCTCTAAGAGCTGGCTCTGTGTAAGGTGGCTGGTGTACAACAGGTGCTGCAGGGGTGAGAACAGTAGCGGTGGCTTCTCTTCTCAGGAGATAGTGCTTGGCTTCCTGGGAGGCACTGCACAGCTGGGTGGTCTCAGGGTGCCACTGCTTGTACTTCTTCCACAGTGCTAGAAAGCAGGTGGGCACAGCTTTCCTCTCCCCTCTTAATATAAGAACTAGTTTTGTCACAAGTGCTGTTTCCTCTGCCTCAGGAGAACCTGGGTCTGGGTGAACCTTGTGACTGCAGGTTTCTGCGACGCTGGACTATGTAGTGGCAGGAGACTTCTTTCTGCTAGCTGGCAGAGGAAACTGCTCAATTAACAGTGTAAGTGGTGTAGTAAGATGCAGAGGAATGACCATGCCTGTGTTGAGGGGGGAAGCATTAACTAGCTGCACAAGGGCCCTGTGCTCCTGCAGTGCCTGGAGGGTTTTGCTAGATCTGCGCAACAGCCACTTTGATACATCATAACAAGTGACTGGAAACACAAAGATGAGATTGCACCTCCATCTCCAGTTCCCCATCCTGAGCATGCTCCTGGACATGCTTGTGTTCTTGGCAGTAAGTTTTACCCTGCTGCTGCTATATTGGCTGGGAGAGAATAAGGCTTGACAGTTTATGCCTGTTTCAGTCAGGGCATGCTGGAAAGCTTCTTGTCTCATCAAAATAAAAAGCTTTATTAAGAACTTTTAGCTCTGATCAGGTACTACTTGTCCAAGCACGTTACCAAAAAGGGATGTGTGCCTTATGCTGTCGCCTTATTTGGCCCAGAGACAACGTGATGGTAAAAAAAAAAAATAAATCTTTCTGTCAGAGCATAAAATTGATGTGGTAAGGTATTTACCAAGGGATCCAGAACCAAACTTAGTCTAATTTTGATGAAACCCGGTAGCATTCTTTTAAATCAGGCTGATTGCCTTGGGGTTTTTCTCTCTCTGAAACATTGAAACTAATTCAGTCTTTTGAAACCTAATGAACTTGGGAGTACTGCAGCTGACAGCAGCATTTCTGTAGCTCATAGCATTAAGCTGATAGGCAGTAACCATCACACAAAGTATTTTAATGCTTTTATGAATGCTTGTTTCTGTGGCAAGAATTGAGTGCAGCTAAATATTGCTGGCACCATTTATTGTATTCTCTGTTTGCATAAGGCAGGTCAGTGCTGCATGAAATCTGATAAATGCATTTATGCCACAGTATATGCAGAGGTAGAAAACAAAATTAACATAAAAATGTAAGTGGTAAATGACAGGTTTACATTTTCATTGTGTATCATAGATTGTGGCATAATAGTTGCATAAAAATTCCATCAAAGAATGTAAAAAACGCCCCAAAATAAAAACATGTAAGAAAAAAATTCTCTGTTATTGCTGTTCTTTTTGACAGTTTCTCCTTTGAGTGCTGGCATTAGCATCCCATTCGTAAGAGTGCCAGGGCAGTTCATTTTTCTGTTTTTTGTTTGTTACCTCAATAATATTTTTTTTTAAATGTAGCAGCAGTGAGGGAGTCAGTGTTTGGACTAGAAAAAGGTAATTATTCAAAACCACTGGGTTAAAAGTAATAATAACATTGAGGTTATATTAGAATATTTTGTTTTATTCGATTCTAATTTTTTATGGTAATAAATTAGGTGAACACATTTCTACTAAAAGCAGAATTTTTAAAATACTGGAACTAGACTGGAATTGATTTCTCTAATTTCGTAACACATGTTGGCTCAACATATGTTTCTGTTGAATTACTTTCCCTGTTACCTGCACCTTTAGATTGTAAATGTTCGAAAGTTACTAATGTATTGTAAATTGATAAATGCAGAGATTATACTTGTTTGCAGAATTCTGCTCCTTTTCTTCAACAAGGCCCCTTGAATAAAAACTCTTACAGAGAGTTCTTAAATAGGTGCACATTAAATAGGTGCATTATCAACAATTAATACAGGATTCTGTAATGGCAGCTTTAAACCAGGCTAAGAATATCTCTCTGATCTTGCAGAAAACAAGTACTTGCTAGAACTAGCTGACAAGTTAAATACAAGTTAACATACTAAATATCAATCTCTGTAGAATGTTTGAAAAGGACTGAAGTGGTGTTATTAGCCTCTTCTGCAAGTAGTCTGCACTGAAATTCACATCAAAGCTTTGTAACTCAGAAGGAAGAAATAGCAGATGAGAGAATCAATTGACTTCATCGTATTTGTGGGTGAAATACTACATCATGCATGCCCACAGCAGCAAAAGACTTGCTAAGACAAACAGCTTCTGTCACAGCATTACTTTTGTTTCCTAGTAGCTACCTGATGAACTGCGCTAACAGCAGGGGTGTGCTTGGTGGAAACATTTGCTCTACCCATGGTACAGTTGGAGTCAGTCTGGTAGAGCAGAGGAGCAACCTGTTCTCTGGGAAGAGAATTCTGCTTGTTCTAGGAGATAAAAATTAATGTATGAGACTAGACAAGGAACAGGAATGTGTATGCATTGTTTGAACTGAGTAGATGAAACTGTGTGTGTGTGTTGGGGGTGGTGGTTGTTTCTTGGTTTTGTTTTTTGTTTTGTTTTTTAAGAAACCCTTGGCTGGACCCTCTGGCCACTGTCTTAAGAACTGTGGTAGCTCTCACCTTGGTGCACAAACAGCAGACCTGCTGCCTCTGATACAGAGCTGGGAATAACCAGTGCTGCTAATAACAACAAAGTGAATGCTGGGGAATCTCGGCTCCACACACACGCACATGCACACACACACACAGTTAACCTTATGCAGGTGTCACAGACTACAGGTCTGGTCAAAGATGGAGGAAAAGTCTGTTATTGTCTTATATGTTGCTTTGGTGAATTCAGTATGTTTTAGTTTTACAGGCAACTCCAATGCACCTGCCAGGCAAGTTACCCAGCACAGGTGACCACTTAATTATGGCTGGTGGGACTGGCCTGTGCGGAGATAGCCAAGCAAGCACTGCCTGTTGTTACCTGGTTAAAGCCCAGGGTTTGGTTCCAGCTGGCCTATCTCTATCTCCTTTGCACCATCCCCTGAACAATTCAAATGCTTCACCTTTTTTTGACAGAATGGAGGGCTGTGGCTGGGTCCCTGGGCATCTGCAGGGGGTCCCTGCAGGGCATTTCCTGCTGTTTCTGCTGTCGGAAGGACTAGAGTTATGGTGTTAAGCTATGGCGAAGGAGGCTGAGGACAGCTGCTGGGAAAGGCTCAGGAGGGAAAGGGGGCCACAGGCTTTCCGCTGCTGGCACTTTCTACGGGCAGGTAAGAGACCTGGCTGGTAGGAGGTGGGTAGGGGTGACTCATCCTGCCCTTGGGGTGAAGGGAACACCGTCCTTTGAATTAGTATCAGGGGTTCTGAGGACCTGTTGAAAACCCCACAGTGTGGCCATGGATTTCTGAGGCAAGCCACTGTCAAAAGCTGCTCAGGATGTAACATGCTGCCTCTTGCAGTGCTAGTGCAGTGAGGTTGGTTTGGAAAAGGTGAGGAAGCCTTTGAGTGAAAGATGGCAGAGAAATGCATGGTTTTTTTAAAAAACAACAAACCAAACTCTTTAAAAATTAATTATCTTTCCCTGAGAGGAGGTGAAGAATGACCTGCCCTTTGCCACGCTACAGCAATCATCCTCACCAGGCAAGGTCTGCTGGGAGGGACTGGACTGCTGCTCTTCCTGCTCTCTGTCCTGTGGACAAGATTTCAGGTCTTGAAGCTTTGATCAGTACCTGAGATACAACCTTGCTGTGCTGATGAAAACATGGACCATTGTAGCACATGAAAAAAAATTTGCAAGTATCTTTCTACCCTTGTTCTTGGGTAATAAGGGAGTGAGTAGTATAACTACAACATGAAGCTTTAAATGGGAAAAGAGATTCAAAGTTTCTGTTGGATCTGGTCAAAAAGGTTTTGGTATTTTTTTTGTTCCCTTTGGGCATTTAGTAGTTCTGTAAAGTCCAATTGTGTAGCAACAGAAGCCTTGATTCGATGGACTCTACTGATAAAAAAATATTCTTGAAAGTTTTTTGTCATGCTTATGCAAAACAACGACAGAGATTAACTGGGAACATTTTCTTAATCATCAGTGTAAGATATCAGGAAACAGCATGCAGACTGAACTAGAAATTCAACGTACTTGCAAGAAGGAAACAGATGAATATTGCCACTTTTCTAATTCTTGCTTTTTTTTTTTAAACTGTTGAAACCAGTTAGATACTTCTCAACTCTTATTTCAGATTGTGCTTTTCTTAATGCCATTATTTAAAATGTGGCCTTATTAGCCAAAAGGAATAAAAGAACAAAATGAAAAATTATTCATTAAAAAGAGTATTTTAGAGATTTATTAGCTTTGATTGAAAATGTTTCATAGATTTCTTGAAAGTTTTCAATTATTTATAAGTGCACCAGGTGGTTCCTTTGTGATATTTAAGTGATGCAGTCATTAATGGCAAATGGAGATCTAATTTCTTTAGAGGGGAAAACAATTGTAGTCATCACTGAAGATGCTGCGCGAAACACTGAAATATAATTTCTGTTGCAGAAATCTTTGCTTCCTGTTCAATAGCCCATAAATTCACTGATACTCTGATAAAGGAGCACAGAGAAACTTTCTGCCCATGTCACACCCAGCCAGCTTTATATTTTCCCCCCTTCAGAAGGGAGGTTGTGCTCAGAATGTCACAAGTGAAGAAGCTCTGCAGAAGAGCTCAGCCTGGCTCTCAATTATTTTTCTTGGATGGACATTAGATATGGCCAGTATAATGGGTTTGGTTTAGTAGTGGTTTAAGTGACTGCATTTCAGTGTGCCTTGCAGTGGGAAAACAGCTGTCTGCACAAGGACGTGGTTGAAGGGCAGTGATGTTTAGTGCTCTCACAGATTTCTCCCTGCACCTGCGATCCTACTCCAGGCAGAGGAAGAAGTGCAGGTCAGTGTTGGAATGTGTCTGAAAACACACCCCTGGTATCCCCTGTCTGGGGCTTCACTGCACCATACAGGAGATGTCAGTTCTTCCTTTAGTATCCCAAAATGACCTTGACCAGATTGCAAGGTTACATCTGCAGTGATGTCTTGAGTAGTCTTGCTGCAGTTTCCAGCAAAGCTCCTGTATCTGTAGTAAGTCAGTTCCACAGGAGAGGCCATCAAGTAACTGTGAACCGTCACTGTGTGCTGGCCAGGACTTAGCAAGGGCAAACTTAATTAGTAAAAAGCAAAACACATTTGAAGAAAGAGTATGTTTCCCCACATTTAAGGAAAAAGTATATTTCCCCAAATGTCTGTCTCCACTGCTGTGGATAAAATAAAGAGGATAAAATAAAATTGTCTAATACAGAACATGATAAAATGATTGTACGTAACTCCCCATGACTAGGAATAAATGCTTAACAAACTGTTCCCAATAGGCTTGTTAAAGATGAAATATTTATTACTATATGTCAATTGCAGGGTTTAAGCAGTGTTTAAGGGATTTAAAGGGATTGGCTTCATCTTGCTTTCAATAATTTTATGTGATTAAATCCTTCTTCATCAGTTGGTCTTTGTGCTAGAGTGGTTTGCACAAGCATATCCTTAACTAAACAGTGTTTGCAATGTTGATTATGTTGTATAAGAAGAATAGCAGATAGTTTTCTTCATGAATTCATGGCCCAAGCAAAACCAAATTCCACCAGAATTAACATTTTGCATGTGGACTGAAACACAACAGCTCTTCAAGTCTAGAAAAATCTTACTGATACAGAAAAGTTATACGTTACTTCTGGGATATTACTCTCTGACACTATGAGTTTTGTCTGTGTGTACTTTTTTGGGGGGTCCAATATATGAGAGAAATACATGAAGTACACCATGTATGTCTTCCTCCTTCTGCTGAGCAGCTTAAGATATCAAAAGAACCATAAGTAGTTTGCACCTTACATATTAAATACTGTTTTGTGCCAGCGTATTTTGCACAAAATTACTTTGAGGAAAATGTTTGGTTTATCAGAACTGCAAACTATTGTTGACAAAACTGCCATCTTAGAGCTGATGAAGAGCTGAAGCTTCATGTTGCTTTGGGACTCTTCATTGCAACAACCTACTGCTTATTCAGAAGGAAAGATAAACAGAAATAAAGCAACTTAATCTCCAGTGATTGTAAATGGTTCCTTGTTACACTCTTAGATAATTAACTTTTCCTGTGATGTGCCCATTTAATAGATACCTGGTCATATGTGACCATGTTTATTTAATGTACTCTGCAATGCTTCTACCACAATACACCCTTCTCATTATAAAACAGACATTCTTTAATTTATTTACACACACATTCTAGAGCTGTTGCTTAGACAAAACTCTACAGGCTTCGGGAAAATATATCTGAGTATGCATGTCAGTATATGACTGCACATAAATAGCTTTTGCAAGGACTGTCAGCAAAAAAAAAATAATATTTTTTCTTCTCTTCAGCATCACTCTTCTGATATTTATGTGTGTTAAAAAAATAGGGACGTGCTACAAGAATTTTGATTTTTTTTTCTTTCCTTTTTTTTTTTCCTTAGGACTTTATCACAGCCCTCAGGCCCCCCATTAGACTTATCAGTAAAACTGTATTTTTCATAGTGAGCGCAGCATTGCACAGCTCATGAGTTCAATAGATTTATGCAGAACTTTGTAACTTTGTGGTACCTGTCTCTGTAACAAAGCCCAAAGGGAGGTAAACAGACATTTCTGTAGCATATTCTGTTCCCTAGAATTAATTCCAAAGCCTGTGACAGAGACCACTAGTTTGTAATGTTTCTGACTACACTTTGACCTTGGTGGATGCCTTCCTGGTTGCATTTACATGTACATGTGTATGTGAGCAAATATTTATGTGTCTGAATAGTGCCTATGTGTGAGTACAGAACAACCTTGGCTTTTTTTTTTTTTTTTTAAAACTGCCTTACAAAATTGATCAAAACTGAAAGTTTTAGCAAGTAAACAGCCACATTTCAAATTCATCTTAAATTAGTAATGCTGCTTGTCTCTCACTTGAATGAACCTATACTGAGCTAATGAGACTTGTAAATATGTGCCTTGACAGAGCAGAAGAATCCTGCATGTAGTCTCTTGGGCTGTTTTCCACTCGTAGCACATATGGGCATTGATATGGAATATTTTCAATATTTTAAACAACCATACCTTAAAATAATCAAAAGAAATCTGGACAGTTTAAAGCAACTGTTAAAAACAGAAGCATCACTTTGCTTCCTCTCTTTTAAGCTAAAAAAACACCTATTATTTAAAGAAAGAGTCTACTGTTTTAGGAAACATAAGATCTCTGTGACACAAAGCTGTTACCTCCCTTTCAGATGAAGGAGATGGAGAAGTGATTTCCTACAGACTGCAATGACAATCTGACACAGACTTTCTCTTAGTAAGTAGAAATGAGACATGGAAGTTCTTAGTGCTGCCGTGTTTAATATCATGTTGTTCGATGGCCAATATGCAAAATGAACAGGAAGGAAATTTAACTATGTATAGAATCATGGATATTTTTTATTTAAAAAAACACCACAACTATTAAAATAACTAAACTTTGTTCCTCTAATTAAGTTTAAATTATTTTCTGAGAACTGTGCGGATATGAGCTGTATGTTGCTTTATTTTTCAAGTACATGATCAGAAGTGCAGCCATGGGAAGCTGATAATTACCATTGTATGGTCACTTTAAAACAAGCAAAACACATCTGAGAATAAATCTGGTCTTTTCAACTCTTCTTGAGTATTTGTATGGAGTGATTTCCTTCCCATGCATCATCTCTATCTCCACAAAAGAGGTCTTAGGCCTTTGCAGGTTTCTTTTTATCAGGCTGGCCACCACGAAGTGTACATCTCTCCTAGCACTAGCTGTGCCACTTCTGCATTAGGCTTCTGAGAATAAGCTACTTGAAAATTAAGTGGCTGCTTAATGTGTCTTTAATATGATAATGCATGGGATAAACACCTACAACTCTTGTATGGGGAGACGCCTTGTTGCAATGTATGCCTTTTGCAACCACTGGGAGTGATGCCCAAGAGCAAAATCTTCCTGTTTGCTGAGACTGTAAAGAGCTTGTCAGTAGTGTGGTGGATAATGCCAGCTTGCTCATTTTGAAATGTGCTCCTCATATGAGGAAGGAGCTTCATCTCATTTAATATTGTTTGAAACCAAACACCAAAAAAGTACCTAAATTATGAGCCCAGAGATCGTACAGTCTATACTTAGCAGGGATCTGAATTGCTCTGTGGAGATGCCTCTCTCCATCAGTTACAGAAGTAGCCTAGGGCAAGCCAGCTCCTAAACTAAGTGAAGTGTCTACAATTAAATGTGACAAACTCAGTCTTTGGAGGTGCACATTCTGCAAGGGCAAGTGAACTGGGTGTGGCACAACCATGCTGCTGTGCAGCCCCTGCTTGGTACAGTTGTTTTCATCTTTTTTTAGGGTATCAAGTATTGTTAATTTGTTCCTTGAGAGCAAAGGAATTTTCCCTTTTTTCCCTCCCCTTTTGAAGAAATTACTGGAAAAACTGTCAGATTTTTTGAGCCATTTGCAAAACATAAGGAAATGCACATGATAGAGCTTAATCATGTTATAAGAGATTGTTACTCTAAAAGGCAAACTATTTTAGTTATATTGTGTTATTGTGCCATTAGTAGTGTTTGACTGCCAACTGTGCAGCAGCGGGGCTCCAATCAATGGGAGCCTTTGTGTGTTTTCCATTGCAAATAGTGATGAGGAGAGGAGGGAGAGAGGCTCTTATTGGTACAATTTTTTCAATGATTAAAAATACTTGAGATCCATTTCAGTGATCAGAAATGTGTCTTAATGAGACAATTAGTCAAGCCATAAAAGCTGCACAGCAATTTAGTTGGTGTTACTACTGGAATCATAGAATCATTAATGTTGGAAAAGACCTCAAGGATCATCAAGTCCAGCCGTCAACCCAACACCACCTAAGTAATTTGCTGCTGCTGTTTTCTTCTTCCTGATTTGACTTTATCACAATAGTGTGGATGAAAGTCACTGTGAGAGGACTTGCAAGCCAGGTTCAGTGCTCAAATGGTCATGATTATCTGTGGGGCAGATAATCTCCTTAAAAATGAAGGAGACTTTGAGGAAAAAAGTCATTATTTCACACATAAAAAAAATTGAATGCCTTTGTCCAAGTGGCTACTACAGTGCCTCCAAATATCCAGCTGCCTGCTAGTGCCATGGCAACTAATCACAGGTGGTGTTTGCAGGACAGGTACCAAACTGAAAGGGCTACTTCAGATTTGTATTTATTTTTCCCTTCTGTAACAAAAGCACAACAATGGGGGCTGAGATCTCTTCATGCATTCTAGCCAGCTGTGTTCAAAATGTCATACAGAGCTAATTTTTTACATTGCTGGAAGATACCTCACTGTCATATTAAAAATAAACCTTTTCTCATCTGTCTCTGATCTTTCACAATTTGGACGTAATATTAGTCTAAAGCACAGTCAGAGCAGTTATTCTCACACCATACTTCTCTTAAAGTTTTCTGCTTCTCTTTCAAACGTGAAGCTTGTTTGTATTTATTTCAGCTAAACAACTTGATCTATTAGGGCTTAATATCTCCCTACAAAACTGTGGTCGTTCTCACTTGGACATATGTCAGAAATATCCTAAGGGTGATGTTACAGAGGGCACTGAAACCAGCAAAACTAAAACTTTTTTTAAAAAATAAACTAACACTGGTGAGTTCATCTGCCTGGAGTGTTTCCATTGATGCCCACAGAACTCCATGCTTAAGAGGCCCGGGTAGTCAAGTCTTCTATTTTTGGGAGTAAATTCTGCCCAGAACTAACATTGTTGAAACTTAGACTAATTAATTTGCATTTACCTAAGAGGCCAGTAAACAATTTACTGCCAGAGCAGAAAGCCATTTGTCAGTGTCCCACTGACACCTGCAGTGGGGTGGTTTTGTAAGAACCTCCCTGTGCTGAGGGCTGGAGCGGGGCTGTGGGGCAGGACAACCTGCTCAATAGTTACAGGTCAGGGCTGTCTGGAGCAGATGCTAACCCAGTTTGCTGTCTGTGTGAAGAAACTGCCTTTGTTATCTGTGCAGAGCTTAACTGTATTGATCTTCTCAAGGTGGTTCAGTCTGAATGTTTTCACTTTCTAATCTTGTTAGATCGGAGTTGTAGAAGGCAGAAATGTTTCAGTCTTCTAAAGGGAAGTTTCTGCTTCACTCGAGTATTTTTTTCTCACCAAAGAATGTTGTTTTAATGCCTCTGTCATCTATAGGGCATTGGTAAGGGGACTGTATTTGAGCATAGTGATAGTGCTATTTTGACAACACTTTGTGTTGGATCAGTATCACCGTAAATGTGATTTGGTTATTTGTAACTGCAGCTATTTTCCTGCAGGTTACAGCTGATAGGATACCGGGTGACAGGATTCATCCTTGGTTTTATGCTGGGCAGCCCATCTCTCCTGCAGCTACACTACAAAGTGCAGCTTTGCCACCTAGCACTCCCGAACCTCAACAAATGCTCCATTTCTTTGTTGTGCCGGCCCATTAGGATGCAAAGACTTAACCACTTCTTTCTTTCATAACTATGGGCCAAACTGAAAATTGCTCAGCATACCAGCCTTCTGGCATATGATTATTTGCAAACTTCTGAATTTACCTGAGCCAGAGTGTTTTTAAAATGAAATTGAGGTTCAGAGTATATGTTGACAAATCAGAGACAGAAAAAAAAAAAAAAAAAAAAAAAAAAAAAATTTCAGTCCTATGTTTTGGGGGAAAAAAAAAAAAGG
>NW_010111152.1:24306-28312 GCF_000699245.1 Pterocles gutturalis
GAAACTTCATGCTCTAGTTATTGGGGAAAAAAAGTAGAGAGTAAAAGGCAGCATTGGTTTTGAGATATCTGGAATATCAGTTGTGGTAACACCCAATTGGCTTTAATCCTGTCCTTATGGATATGCCAACTTCTTTCTCTCTGTCCCTTTGGGCTGTGTCTAATGATGCACAAAAATTCTCTGGGACATTTGTGGCCAAGAGAGGAGCGGAACTGGCACATCTGCATGAATATATATGGCTTGATCATCAGCTATTAATGACTTTGAAATTATAATCTTTGGCATGGGAAACTGTATGAAAGTGCAAGACATCCAGGAGTTTCATTCTTCTTTTAATTAAAATCGAATTATTATACTTACATGCAAGCTACTTCTACATGAATTTGTAGCATCTAGAATGGTAACATATGACTGGTTCTGGAAAAGGCAGTATATTCTTATTTGGTTGACATGTGGGTGTAACAAGTAAGATTATCTGGAGCTTCATTAAGAGGAATAGAAGCACCAACTGTATCCTGACATTTATAATATCTTTGTAATGCAAGTAAATGGCCCGACAGAAAACCAGGGTGAAAGAGGGCGTGTCCCTGTAAATCAGTAAGCATTTAACACTGCTTTTCTGGCTTCTTCACAAAGTGGATCCAGTTTCCCATCACCTCCTAAAGGAGAAAAACATGACTTACAAAGTATATGCAAGTAAATTTATTATTCTTTTACATGTTTACTCCTTATCCTAGAACCTATAGTCCTTTGCATTCTCCCTTACAAGATTTGGACCCAGCTTGGCTCTACGCTGGTTAGCTGTGTAATCTGAGATGGATTCATCTTTGATCGGGAGTTGAAACAGAGCAAAAAGTGAATGCAGCAGTGCAGGTGGTTCAGAAGACAGAATGGCCCACTAGCCAGTACTTCACTGTCCAGCATAGCTCTAGGATTAGGACAGAAAAGATTTGTTTTGTTGGAAGAAATTTCCAGCTGGAACCTCTCAGTTCCTGGCCTGTCTGCCTTCCTTGCAAGAAGGTGAAACCAACCAAGCTGTGGTGCTGGAAATACCATTATCCTTGGCCAGTTTTATGCTTTCAGTCTACAACTCCCCAGCCCTAGAGAGGCTGTTGAATAGTGGGGAGGTGAGATGCGTGGCTTTCAGCCTTTCTCTGGAAGCCACTTGCAGAGGAGATGAGAAGACTTTAGCCCTGAACTTCTTGTCTCACCTGCAGCAAAATATGATAAAAAAATCACTCTCTGTGAGGCACTGAATTGGTATTACCTATGTTTTTCTGGGGAGGAGGGGAAGCCAAAAAACCCTAAAGAAACTAAGGCCCAAGCAAAGAAAAATATTTGCTATTTTGAAAGCAAAAGGATGCCCTAATACCTTTGTGGAATGTAACCCAGGGGGTTTTATGATTGTGTGCTGGTGCATGCAGGAAGGCACCGAATGGTGCTCTTGCAACCATGGCCTTAACTCCCAAACCATCCTCTCTTCCTGGCTGTGCCCTTTCAACTGCCTCAAACATAAAGGAGTGCAGAGCTTAAGTGTTAATGTTGACAGAACCTAGACTGTTTATGCCTTAGGAACTGCTCATTTCAAAATGTAAGTGCTTCCAGAGAGATGCTACGATGAATAAAACTTGGTACTTGCCAAAATCCAGGTCATTGATGTTGCACCGAAATACAGTCTCCCCGTTGACCACCAGCTCTACAGCGTTCCAGTCTGGTATCTCTTCCAGAATAACCTGATGTCCGTCTGACTGCAGGACAGCTGAAAAAGGGTGAAGAAGCAGTGACCAGTACTGTATTTGCCTGTTTTCCTGTGAACTTCGAGTATATCTAAGTTTTAGCACTTAGGAGGGCAAGGAGCAAAAAACAGTGTTAATGTAGTTAAGTGCTGTACAGAACTCCCCAAAAATCCTATCAGCTTTAATGTCTGGCTTCACTATTATTACACTAATGGATCTCCTTTGAATGAAGCCTCCACCCTCTGTCATTTCTAGTGCCAGCGGTAAAAGGCAAGAAATTCATTATGTACTTGTATTTGCTATTAACTGGCACAGCAGCTGTAAGAAAAGCAATGTATTTATTTGTAAGTACCATGGAATAAGACTAAATTCAAAAGAAATCTCTAATGAACGTTAAGATGGTGCTATAGAACAGCTGGAACATAAGTGAACAACCTTGATAACCCAATTGTTCGTTGATGCATAATTCATTTTGCTTCTGCTGAAATAGTAATTCCTTAGGATGTTAAAGACTTGAGGTTTTGTGAAGCTGAGAATCAAACCAGAAGGGACAAAATCCTCTCTCGACCCACATATTTGTATAGATGAATTAGGTGCTTTTTGGGTTTATTATGGCACATTGTATAGTTGTATAATGGGGAAATAAGAGAACTGGGTGATAATGCCATTCCAGCAACACAGGAATAACGTGCTTCTGTGTGGGCCCACATAGATTTAATCTTTTTTAATTCATCCTATTCTATTGACTTGTTTTACAAAGCAGAAGTAGATTCCTGTATAGTCAAACACTCAGGGTCTCACCTTTCCACGTGTTTATCACCTGTGTGTTAAGGCTGAGACAGCGTACTGACCAACGCACATCAGTTATTTTGGCAGGTAGAGGTACTGCTTCCTCCACCCCAGTTCTGCTGTTGCTGTATGACTTGCAATGGTCGTCATTTCTCAGACAGTTAACCTAACG
Organism: Pterocles gutturalis; assembly: GCF_000699245.1. Lineage (NCBI taxonomy): Eukaryota > Metazoa > Chordata > Aves > Pterocliformes > Pteroclidae > Pterocles > Pterocles gutturalis. Next base: position 27,004 of record NW_010111152.1, read on the forward strand.
GTGTTCACCTGTGACAGCTGTTTGCAACATTTTAATTTTTAACTTATTTTTAACTACAGAAAAAGTCTGATTCAAGAAGCAGCGTGCTGCCAGCTTCTGCTGCTGCTTTGTCATCCTCATCAGAGAGCTCTCGCTGCTTTCTAGGAAGCTTTAATGGCAATCTCTGACAATTAATTCACATTTATAAAACGGATGAAAGAGATGACATCTCTGTACTGCTGGCTCTAAATTAAAAAAAAAAAAAACACAAAACAACACCTTACTAGTTTTCCAAGGTTGAGGCTTGGTCTTTCTTGGTCCATGACAAGTTCATTGCAATGATCTAGCAACCCCAGTAAGAGAAACCGAAGGAGTTGCCAGTAGCCTATATATTACATAAACTCATGCTCTTCCTAAGTTTCTGGTGTCAACCAAGTAGTGATTTGTCTGGTACTGAGTTCATCTTTCTTTCTTTTTTTTTTTTTTTTCGACTCATCTATGTGACCTAATGCCCTTATAATCACAAAATTTTACTTAGTTGAATGCTTTAGATCACACACATATAATTTGATTTGTCTTGCAACCTTAGATTAATTTTGCTAGGCAGAAATTTTTATTATGCATCCTCTTATAGCTGGGAAGCATTAGAACAGAGAACAACCATTCTAAAGAGAAAATAGACCACAGCAATCCTTAATTCACGATGAATCAGAAAAAAAAAATAGCTACACCTTCTTCTGTGAGTGGTACATCGCTGCAGCTTTCGGTATGGATAGTAAACTTCTGCAGTGCCAGCTAACTCCATAACACCCTGACACACAGTTCTTCTGCGTGATCTGTAGTGTGGCGGTCCCAGGCCCGGTGGCACTGCTCGGAGCCCCGCACCCTGCTCAGCTCCTGACAGCTCCGGCTGGAGCCCGGCGGCAGGTGCCCTGCTCCCAGACAGGCACAGCTCCCCCGAGCCGGGGTACCCACAGCCCGCCTTACGTTAATTGCGGGGAATTATAGGTGAGCCGTGAGCAACAACAGTTGCTTTGTGCTCCCGAGTTCTTTGCTTCATAGCTGAATTCGAGCTTAGATATTTTCATCTTTGTTATGAGTCTATTTCAGACTGGAAAGCCCGTGTTTTTAATGAGGTCGTGTAACTGGAAAAGAAAAATGTATACGCACTGTAATACAAGCTTATGGGGGCAAACATAAACCATGGAACCGTTTGAGCGGTGTATTTAAGGAGCAGCTCTTCCCTTTGTCGCACACATAACGCAATTGTCAGAGCCCCCCTGTGCGGCACGGACACCCGGCAGCACCGCGCGGCCTCAGAGAAACGGCA
>NW_010111153.1:0-1139 GCF_000699245.1 Pterocles gutturalis
TTTAAATATCTCTGTGGCTGTTTACATAAGTGTGCGTGTCTGTGTGTGCGCAACCCGGGCTCTGCAACCCCCCAGCCACCTATGGACTGCACGGATGTATAGATCTATATGATACATGCACAGCATTCCGGTGCCTATGGCTGCCTAGAATAGAAATCTGCGCATAAACACAACTCAAGAAGGGAAAAAAAAGAGAATAAATTCTATATATGCGGCAATAAAGAGGGGGTTTATTTAATATCTAGCCAAATGATGTTGTTTTGTCCCTTTTTTTCCCGTAAAAAAGGAGAAAAGTGTTGGGATAAAGAGATAGAAAGGATATTTTCTTGCGTCCTTTCCATCCTAAAAAGCAGAGAAAGGGGATGGGGAGTATGGATGTTCCCAGTTCCTGGCTGGGAAAACGGGTGGTGAATGCCAGGGAGGAGAAAAATGGCAAATAAGAGCCCCCCCCCCTCAAAAAAAAAGAGCCCCCCCCCACAAAAAAAAAAAAAAAAAAGGGGAAAAATAGAAATCGATAACTGGGGATTCAACTCTTGACCGGGAAAACCCAGCTCAAAACATCATTTGATAGAAACGCGCTTTGAGGAGCGGATCATAAATCAATAAAATCAATCCATCAGGAGGATGTGCAGGGACAGGCGGCTCCGGCTGCCGGGGAGCGGGCAGGGGGAAAATGGAAGATGATGATGATGATGGTCAGAAACTCTCTTCCTCACCTCGGGGAGAAGAAAAAAAAAAAACACCAAACCCCAAATGATGGGAAGGAAACACTAAGCTGCACCTATTTCAGCCGGATTTCCTCCATCCTCTCCTCCACCCTCCAATATTTTTAGTTTTTTTTTTTTCCAGCTGGATGCGAGGAAATTCTATTCCCCGGAGTCATTCTCCGGATTTTATTTATTTCTTTTCCTATTCAATTATGCAGAAAATTATTGTGCTTGTTACTAAAAAGGGGGGTTTCTCATGGCCCCAAAATTTTTTTTTTTTTTTTTTTTTTTAATCCCGTCATTCACACACCAGACGACTGGAAAATTCTCCCGGTCGCGAACGCGAGCAGCATCTGACCTTCAATTAAATGATTTTTAAGCAAAAACTCCAAATATCCGGAAGAAATGGCTCGGAGCCGGCATTTATTTTTA
>NW_010111154.1:0-223 GCF_000699245.1 Pterocles gutturalis
GCGTTCCCCCGCCGGGACATCCTGTCACTGCGGGGCCGAGAAGGGTGGTCAGATCCTGGAGCCAGCCCAGCAGATCCCACTATTTATTCAGACAATATTTTTCCAAATTTCCCATTTTTCCTTTCCATGGAAAAGGGTTGTGTCTGTCCTGGGGGACCAGCAGCATCCTCCAGGGTGGGTGACATCCCCAGGGTCCCCCTCCTCACCCCGCAGAGCCAAGGGG
>NW_010111154.1:331-1011 GCF_000699245.1 Pterocles gutturalis
CGGCCCCGGGCAGCCCCTCTGGGGGTTTGTCCCACAGCACCCGCGGGGACCGTCACCAGCTGCTCCATCCCAGCACCAGAGCTGCCCTGATGCAGGGAATCCATCTTCCCGCGCCTGGACAGCCAGAATTGCCTTTTCCATGGGGGGGGGGGGGGGTGGAAATTGCGCTGCACCCGCGAGCGACAGCTTTAATGTTTAATTTCAGGCTTTGAGCGGTTTGGCAATTAACTTGATGGAGGCTAATTTCCCAGGCAGCTGATGGGGTGAGCCCACGAGCTGCTGGCATGTGTGCTGAGGCCAGAGGGACCCTGGGGCAGGACACGGGGGGGACACGGGGGGATAACCCAAAGTGAGGATGCAGGAGCTGAGCCCGAGGACCCCAAATGCCCAAATGCCCACTGGACCCAGGTTCCCGGATGGGAGCTGTGATGGGAACAAGGGGCCAGGTCCCACTTTACTCGCTCCCATCACCAGGAAGCAGCTTGTGCTTTACCCCAAAGTGTGGATACTTTCACTGATTTGGGATGCTCCCATCTGTTTTCCCTGAAAACCCTAGAGGCCAGGGCAGCGGCCCCCACACTGGCAGAAAGCAGCAGGTCCAAAGCCCCCCATCCTGCCCGTTTGACGGAGGTTATTTGCCCCCCCGGCCACTGAGGTCCCCGCTGCGTGGTGGCAGGGTG
>NW_010111155.1:0-277 GCF_000699245.1 Pterocles gutturalis
AGCGGTTTTGCTTCGCCCTTCGGTCACTTACTGCCGGGCTCCCGGCCGGGGTGCGGTGGGAAAAAAAGGAAGGGAGGGGGCACGGGCCGTTTCTGTGGATGAGTTTTAGCTCCAGAGGTGTGGACCTGGAGTCCCTTCGCTTTTTGTCCTTTTAAATTATATATACGTAGATATATATATTACCCACCACTAGCAGGGAAGATCATTTTCTGCCCCCTCCTTTCCACTCCCAATTTTCCTCTGCATTTAAAGGAGAATTGCCTTTTTTTTCCTCTTT
>NW_010111155.1:340-629 GCF_000699245.1 Pterocles gutturalis
TTTCAAAACGTTTTCATGTACTTTAAACCAATATTGCCTCCATATGGTTCGCCTTTCAGAAATGAATCCCCTTCTTTGAAACATGCAAGATTCTTTTTAAAACCTACTAAAACTCTAAACTCCTTAAGAACAAAAAACCTAACAGATAATTCCATTGCTTTTATCTTTTTTAAATTATTTTTTTCTGCTTTGAAACTTTCACCGTTCCTGATAACGCCTTTAAAGCTACATCAAAATACTGCCTTTAAAACTCGCCGTGGTTACTCGCATTAGATGTAAACCCTGTATT
>NW_010111155.1:691-984 GCF_000699245.1 Pterocles gutturalis
CCCGATTCCACCCCTCGTTCCCCAGCCTGAGTGCATGTTACCTTACACAGTGTCTTGACGGATTGATTTATTTGCACTTTTATATTTTAATTATCTCGTCCATCCTTTGCTTTACTTGTAGCTGTCCGGGGTGGGGGGAGAAAAGCCTTAAAAAGGAGGGTGAGAAATTGAATTTTATTTGAAAACGGGGTTATATAAGGGGCCTCGCGTGTCGGTGGTATTTGCCTGGTAGAAACTGGAGTGGGGTGAAAGCTCTCTTTTCCCTGGGAGGAAAGTGGGGGCTTTGAGCCCCC
>NW_010111155.1:1333-1586 GCF_000699245.1 Pterocles gutturalis
GCGTGTTTGTCGGGCAGCCCTTGCCTAGCGCTGCGGCTTGCTCCCCATTGCATATGTGTGTGTCTATATATATTTATATATATTATAAAACGTCAGCATTGACTTATACGTCTCTTATCTCTGCTCTCTCCCCGATGTGTGCCTGCAGTGGGGGATTCAGCGAAGGAAGCTCGTAACATGGCGGATAGCGAGGAAGGCTTTGGGCTCCCGACCACGCCGGCTGATTCTGAGGCCAAAGAGCTCCAGGCTGAAG
>NW_010111155.1:1598-1937 GCF_000699245.1 Pterocles gutturalis
GGCCACCAGCAAGTCCCCCACCTCACCCCAGGCTGCCTTCACCCAGCAGGTAAGGACCCACACTCCTCTTTCTCTCCCCTTCGCTCTTTATTTTTCCCTTTTCTCTGCATTTTTCCCCCAATATCAGCCCAACTTGGTGGCTGCTGCTGCTCTGGGCTGTCATGGGTCCTTTTAGGCCCCATGGGAGTGAAAAGTCTCAGCTGACTGTCAGAGCCGTGGGCCTCATCCTGCTCTAGTGTTATTTGGGGTCATATTCAAGCACTAAATGTGTGGGGAAGTGCACGCATGAATATTGGGGTGTGTGGAGGAGCTCTCACCGAAAAGCACCCAAAATACAGG
>NW_010111155.1:2027-2539 GCF_000699245.1 Pterocles gutturalis
TGCGTGCCCACGCATGTATTTGCCAAGCCTGTGTGTATTTGTGTAGGACATAAACACACACGTATATGCACCCCTTGTACACCCGGGCGTACGTGCGATGCACCCGCATTGTGCACACACAGCTCTGCCCTCACCCACACAACAGACCCTGAGGGCAGGACAGGGGGTGTCACGTGTGGGAACTCACAGTGGGGTGCCCATCATCATCCCCCACCCCCGGGTACCGAGACACACACGGGCTGCCCCCCGGCCGCCGCGGCTGCCGGGGGGACCTCCACGCTGCTGAGGGGAGCAGGCTGGGGTGGCAGTGGGCCCAGAGACCCCCCAGCTTCTCCTTCCCCACCTTCAGGGGGGCCTTCCCCACCATGGCTGGGCAGTGCTGGGACCCGTCCCCGTACCCTGGTGCTCAGCCCCCGGCGGCCCGGGGAAGTGGGGGTAAGGGAGGGAGACAGGTTTTTCCACCTGGATTGCCTTGCCTTCAGTGGCTGTGGAGACCCCCTGGAGACCCTGGG
>NW_010111156.1:0-273 GCF_000699245.1 Pterocles gutturalis
GGCGGGGGGGGGGTGATACTGGGAGGATTTATCCCTGCAGGATTTTCCGTGGGGATATTTCCCCCATGTCATTTTTTTGCGGATATTGCCCCCCCGCAGGCGTTCCCCTCCGCAGGTTTTATTTTCCGCGATGATTCCCCCCACCGGCAGCGTCAGGATTTTTTTTTCCTCACTTCTCCCAGTGGTGGCTGTAGAGCTGCGTAGGCATGGAGAGCACGCGGTCGTAGATGCCGGTGACGGCTCGCCGGGTCCCCTGCTCCCGCCCCCCCCCCA
>NW_010111156.1:467-673 GCF_000699245.1 Pterocles gutturalis
TGAAACAGGTGGAAACGGCGGCGATCGGCGACGCCAGAGTTTTTTTAAATTTTTTTTTTTCTGCCTCATCCCAACAGCTCATGGAAAAAACCAAAAAAGTGAAATGGATGGAAATGGGGGCAACAGGCGACGCCAGAATTTTAATTTTTTTTTTTTCCACCTCATCCCGGCTGCTCACGGAAAAAAACAAAAAAATAAAAAGGGCC
>NW_010111156.1:715-1397 GCF_000699245.1 Pterocles gutturalis
TCACCCCAACAGCTTACGGAAAAAAACAAAAAAACTAAACAGGCGGAAATGGCGGCGATGGGTGATGCCAGAATTTTTTTAAATTTTTTTTTCTGCCTCATCTCATCAGCTCACGGAAAAAAATGAAAAAGTGAAATGGATGGAAATGGTGGCAACGGGTGACGCCAGAATTTTTTTTTTTTTCCCCACCTCATCCCGGCCGCTCACGGAAAAAAAAAAAAAAATTAAACAGGTGGAAACGGCGCCGATGGGTGATGCCGGAATTTTTTTCCGCCCGGTTCCGGGTGCTTACCCGCGGATTTTTTGGAGGGATTCGGGCAGGTTCATGTCCAGGGTGGTCTGGAGGTAGGAGATGTAGTGGATCCACAGGTCCATGCTGAGGGGGATGGACTGCAGCCCCCGCTCGAACACCTGGGGGGGAACTGGGGGTCACTGGGGTACCCCCAAAACCATGGGAGACCCCCAGCGGGGCGGGGAGCGAGCCCTGCGCCCCAAAAACGGGGAGAGGGGCACGAAATGGGATGGAAAGGGGGGGAAATATCCCAACAATAGGTCGGGAGCAGAGTTCTGGTGGTAAATGTGGTGGGGGGACCCCAAAAATAACCCCAGGACCCCCAAAAAGCACAGCAAGGACCCCCCAAAATACCCCAAAGGACCCCCAAAAACACCCCAAGGACCCCCC
>NW_010111157.1:0-22687 GCF_000699245.1 Pterocles gutturalis
CAGCATCAACAACATCTTCATGCGTTTCTACGGAGTCAGCGCCTTCGCCATCGACTGGCTGTCCATGAGCTACATGGTCACCTACATCCCGCTGCTCTTCCCCGTCGCCTGGCTGCTGGACCGGAGGGGCCTGCGCTTCATTGCCCTGGCAGGCTCGGCCCTCAACGCCCTGGGCGCCTGGGTGAAGCTGGGCAGCCTGAAGCCGCACCTCTTCCCCGTCACCGTCCTGGGGCAGGTCATCTGCTCCCTGGCCCAGGTCTTCATCCTGGGCATGCCTTCGCACATCGCCTCTGTCTGGTTCGGCTCCCGGGAGGTCTCCACCGCCTGCTCCGTTGCTGTCTTTGGGAACCAGGTAGTGGGGGAATGCTCCCTGACCGGCTGGGCATCGGGGGAGGGGGGGGCTGTCACCTGCCTGGCCGGAGACTGGGAGTGTGAAGGGGGCAAACCAGGGAGGGGGAAGAGTTGCACAGGGCCTGGAGGGCAGCAGCAGGGATAAGGGGCACTTACATGAAGTTCCCCCTGGGAAATGCAGCTGGTATCTGGAGGGACACAGCTGGCTGTGGGCTGATAGTGGTGGCAGAGGCAAGTGGGACTCAAGTCTACAAAGTTGGGGGCAACAGGAGAGTTGGGTATGATTCTGGCTTCAAGAGGTGTTTAGGTTCAGGGTCTTCTCCAGTGCTGTCCTCCTCCTGTGTCTGCAAATTTCCAGACTAGGGTGATTCCGTAGAACCATGGATGGGCTGGAGGGGAATGCGAAGGGCCGAGAAATGTGCTTTAGGTAGTGTCTTGCGAACCTCAGATCTGCAGTTGTAGCTGGACTTGACATTGCACTATCCTCCTCCTGCTGACAACTCGATGGGACAAAGGAGATAAGAGCACTTGTCACTGAGCCCTGTAGGAAAAGGACTTCAGCACTTCCATACCTTTTAAAAAGTAGGTACAGAGTTTCCACAAGCAGTTGCTTTGAAAAGAAACAAACCTTCCATCAGGGTAGAGTGAGGTAAGCTCCCTGAGCACTCTGGTATCAAGGCAGGTCAGGGAGGCCAGTGACCTGCACTTGCTCAAGCTGTGATGGTCTTTTCCTGTAGCCAGCTAGTGCTCAGAGGAGATACATTTTTTCCACAGCTTTGAAAGAGTCAGGGAAATAGCTTCTTGACCCTTGCACCGGAACACCCACTCATCGCTGCTGCATGAAGCAGATAGGCCAATACTGATGCAATGTGGCGTAAGCAAAGTGAGTCTGGCTCTGCAGCGCTGCCATGAAGAAGAGGGAAACAGAACCTGGCATTAGTTGCTAGGCTGGACCTGTGTCCCTTGCTTGAGACCCAAGGTGCTCCCTTACACATGACTCTGTTCACCACCCTGGACCATCTTTGATTCAGCCTGTGGGTGGCTGCTGTTCAGATTTGAATGGCTTGCCATTCACGTAGTCCCTAATGCATGGTTCTTCCTCACAGATAACTTTGTGTGTAGTTGGTTTGAGGTCTCCTTTCCCCACATTCCTGGGTTTATGCATTTATTTAGATACTGCTGAGGCAAAAAGAGGTGAATGCTCAGAAGTGGTATTTGAGGAACTGAAGTTTGTTGAATGGCACTAGGGAATTAAGGAGACTGGTTTACATCTTCTGGAAAGAGAAAACATACTTATCTTTCTCTGAATAAATCTAAGCTTTCCTCTTTGTTCTTATCACCCAGGCTAGTGGGCTGTTTTTTGTGTTTTAAATGAATCTTTAGAGTGGAAGGCATTTAACTTGGCATGAGCACTCTGTTGATTTAGGAGTACATAAGTAACTGATCATTTTCTGTCAGACTTTTCTTTATTATTCAGGTGGAGTTACTCAACAGTGTGCATAAGAAATCCAAACAGTGAGGTTTTCAGCCTGTGCTTTATGCGTGTGTGGTATCCTCATAGTCCTAAAAGGAGTGGGTTAGCATAACGGTTGTGAAAAGCAAACATTGGCTACACTTTTGGTGTTCCACACTGCTCTGGGGGTTGAACTGACATGGCAGTGAGACCTCAGTTCGGTATATAGCCTTTGCTTTGTAAGCCTAGACTTTCCTTTTAAAGAACTGGACAAGTCAGAAATTGCAGTGACTAAAGGCAGGGCGTATGCCATAGCAAGGACCCATTCATTCTCTTGGTCAAGGGTCCTGAGGTGCATAATCATAGTGAAAATGACAAGTAACTATTTTGTTTATTGGTGCTGTTGGGCAGAGGGAAGAAATAGAGGCATCCTTTTTTCCTGACTCTGCAGTTAAAGACTGTGTTTTAGGGAGTGTTAGCAAAGGGTGTAATACAGCGGGTTTGTAATTGCAGTATGCCAGTATGGCAAATTATTCCCTATGTTAACTCCTCTACAACTGTATGGTCTTCCTTTCTTTGCCACGTCACTTAGTTGCAGATCCTCAAGGTGGAAAACTTTGTCATGAGTTGTTATAATGATTATTATTATTGAATGCCAAGCACTGACATCCCTCTCCATCAAGAATTGCAACCAGCTACATGGAGGAGTGGGGCAGTGTCACTCCTCCTTTGTTTGACACACCTGCCCTCTTTCTGCTCCTGCTGTCTTGGCCTTGGGCAGTAGTAAAGCAGTGCTGCCCTGAGGAGAGCCCTGCCTGCTGGTTCATCGAGATCTGCTGGGGTGATGTCTGCTCAGGGTGCTGCTGCTGCTTGCTGAGTGATGGTAACCTTCAGGCTTAAAGTTAGCCCATTCAGGTAAATCATTGAATCAGTCAGACTGGGTATTAAATATCTTTTAAAAAACAAACCAACCCTAGTAGAGTATTGGCTTCTCCTCACTTGTTTCTGGTCATGCATTGCTGTGGTATTTGAAGTGCAAAGAAGAGTTAGATTGAGCAGTCTAATCAATGCTGGAGAACTTCTAGAAGAGAAAAGTGTGGACACCTGTGGAGCAGGCAGTCCCATTGTTTTGTTCACCCATTGCTGGTTTTCATGATATTTTACTTTTCCGGATTTTAACAGAGTCATGCATAGGTTTGTCCATTCTTTTCCCTTGTCCCTGCAAGTGCATGTATGGGGAGGTGTAGAAAGAGGTTTACTTGCATGTTGGATACTTTGGCATTAAAATGTTAGTGTTATTAAAATATTATTAGTTTCTCATTGCTTAAAAGACTAGGAAACATCTACGTGAGGACTTTTCCTCAGAGTGAAGTTCTGGGGTAAGGAAGCAGAAGTGTTTTGAAGAGTTCACTAATGTCCTTCAGATGTGTTTGAATACTGGGAGGAATTTGTCTTGCATGCTTCTGAAATGCAGCTGTCAGTAGGAGCATGCCTGCTACACTGTCAGCAGTGTCAGTTGTGGAGGAGCTCGGTGGTGGACATCTACGTGAAGTCCATGCACAAGAGGTGGGTGGGAGAGAGTGGTTTGCTTAAGGCTGTGCTGCTTCCATTTCAGTGTATTGATTCATCTGCTGGTTCCCTGTTTGGGGCCAACCTGACAGGTTGCAACAAATGAGCTTCTGATTTCTGTGTTGGAGGGAGACTGTCCTCTCGTTCTCTCTGGTGATAGGACTGCAGTAGGAAGAGACACTCTCCTGAGATACTAGCATCTGCAGTGATACGTGCTTGCTGGAGCAGCAGGCCATGCCCCTTCCTCTAACGTACTTGCTCTGCTGTCTTTTGGGGATGAGGAAACACGGTTCTGTGGTGTGACAGAACTAACAGTGGTGGTGATGTTTAGGTAATGAGTTAAATTCTCGTGGCTTTTTGAGATTTATAAGCTGGATCTTGGTAGCCAGGTACCAGCTCTCTACTTCAGCTGCCATGGTGTGTACTGGACTGCTGTGCTTGGGCCATGCTTCTTCAGGCGTGTTGGTTTTAGGTGTATCTCTTCCTGCTGTATCTCCCCGTTGTCACCTAGTGGGCAAGGGACATGGGCAACATGCAGAGAAGTGTGTAAATGTGTTGCACAGGGCCAATGAAAGAACACTTGTGTTTGTGACTTTGTATTGCTTTGCCACCAGTATTATTACCTTTTTGTGACTGAAATAGACCTTATTCCTGGCTCTTGCCATTCCAACAAAGAGAAACAAGCAGCTGATGGGCTTGGGAGTATAAGGATGCAGGCATGTTAGGTGATCTTTCTGTTGTGATTTTGCCTCTTCATTTTTTAGCAGGGGTTGATAAAAGGTGTTGATGTGGTTTGGGAGGAAAGAAAACTTCAACTTCATTTAATCCCTGCCTCTGGGAAAAAATCATTGAGGACCTTACTGGTCTTTAGGTGGAGTCTGCCCTTATTCTGATGCAGCTGGCATGAGACTTCAGAGATTTAGGGCTTCCATAACAGAAACCTGAGGCCTGAAGCAGAGCTTTTAGGTGTTATTGCAGACTGCTGGGAGTGGCAGTCCAGCAATGATTAGGTGATGGCTTTTGAAGTGGACAAACTGGATGATAAGCTGTGAATGAAATTCAGGGAAACACTCTCTGTCTCTTGGTGGGTCCCTTCCGCTTGTTCTGAATTGGGGGAAACAGACTGCCTGGGGTAGTGGGTGGGGTGGGTGTTGCCGAATAATCAGGTCTGCAATATCTGAATGGCAATTGCTTTTGTGCTGGTGAGCCTGCAGTGGTGTTTGTGCTGAGTACCTGCTGCTGTTCGATGCCTCACTGCTAACTCTGCTACCTTTCACCCCTCAGGGAAGGCAGCATCTGAAAGTCTAAGAAGTTTTGTGGAAATGGAGCATGTCCTGTGGAATTCCTGTCTTCAAGCGGGCCTCTAGATCTCTCTGGCTGTTCTGTCCCTGCTGGAAGCACCCATCTCTTCAGATGAGATTTGATCCCTGTTAGAGTAGGGGCAGGTGGTAGCTTGGCCCCGTATCTCCCAGGGTTTTAGCTATTAGAATAGAGAAGATTTTAGCAGGGAACCAAGAGGACCTGGTAGTGGCAGTAGTTAATGGTTGACATTCTCCAGCCCTTGCTCCTTACTTCCCCTGTAAAGGCGGGCAGGGTGGATCAGAGCACTTGAATCACAAGGAGTGCTATGTGGCCAGCTCTCTGAGATCCTGGACGCGGCTCATTGTGGGAGGGCGTGCTGACCCAAGAGCGACGTGGCTTTCCCAGGAATGCATAAGTTTCTATAAATAGCCACTGGAGTCTGAAAGTAACTTTTCTACTGATTTCATGTGGTGCTCCCTTCCTAGCCATACACAAAACGCAGCTCTCCCTTCTCCCTCACAGAAGCAGCTGGCTTTTGGGTTATGTTCTGTGGAAGTTGCATGGGAGTTAAATGAATGACTGCAGTGTTTTTGCTGGGAGGGGTGCCCTATGGCACCCTTAGCACTTGTCCTGCAGGATCCTCCAGGGCTGACAATGGTAGGTGACTGTAGTACGTCCTTGACCAGAGTATTACATCTGAACTGAGGAGTCCAGCAGCAGCTGAGGAGGCTGTCAGAGCTGAAATCCCTCTTCTGCTTTATTCTCTCTTATCTACTGCTGTTGTTTTGCTGCATTGCATTTCTTTCCTAGTAAACTGGGGGAAGGTGCATTCAAGGCTAAGAGGCCCTAAATGACTTGCATAGAGAAGTAGTCTTCATCATACAGCATTGCATCATATTAGGCAGTATGAGATGATGCCACAGAAGCAGAAGTGTGATGAGGAAGGGAGTTTGCTTTGCTTGCAGAAGAGCTTTGATTGTGCAAGTCTGGTTTTAAAAAATACATTATCTCCCACATCAGTGGGAGAGTAAAAAAGAGCCTAAGCCCTACCTTATCTTGACACAAGGCCTGGATTACAATTTTTCCTTTCACAACTAGGGTCCCTTCTGCTTTGTAAAACACTGCAAGAAAGGTGACTAAGCTGTGGTTTGCAAACATTTAACATATGTTGACTTCCTGACTATCTGAATTTCAGCAAGTTTTTTTTAGTTTTGCTGTCAATGGTACGGAAGAAGCATATTCTGGACGGCAATCCGTACAAAAGTATACTGGGTAGGAACTGGCAGCTTCTGCTTTACACAGCTTTTCAGTTGGGTACTTTCAGTCCTACTGTAGCCTTCTGTACAGAAAGGCAGCTGGGACCTGTGCTGATAGCAACGGATTGGGAAGCTGATGTGCAGTAGGAGTCAGGGTGTGAGAAGGGGGTGGCTGTCTGCTCTCTGTAGGTTGCGATGCGTGAACTGTAGGGTCAGAAAGTTTAGCTGCTCTTGTGAAATGTCATGGTTATAGCATGGGAGGCACCTGTAGTTAGAAAAGGAGGGAGTACCGCAGGGCAGAGCTTGGACGCACAGACAAGAGTAGAGAAGAGGCTGTGTGTGGGCTTTGGAACAGGTACTCCCTCAAAGGGGTTCTGTGGGTGAATGGAGATCCAGGTCTGATGCATTTAATTATGTTGGCAGAACTGTTGGAGAGGCATCTGGAATGGGTCCTGTACCTTGGTTTAAAGTTGCCCTCTCTCATACATGTAAAAGCAATGTAGTGAGGAGGACAGACCTTTTGTTCCCCTTAAGGAAGCAGCCCCACAGGACTTTCCTACTGCAACAAGAGGTGCATTGTTCAGATTCAGTACACTGTGCAGCCTCCCCCTCCCACCGGTCACATGTGTCCTTTGCCACTACCAGTTACATTCTGCATCTTTGCACTGGTTTGCACTACAGGGTAGCTAGTGCTGGCTACGTGACATCCTGATCTAATCTCATCTGTTACTGAACAGGACAGATGTTGCTGTACTTGGCGTTTGTGTTTTGTCTGTAAGATTTTTGGAGAGACAACCTATTGCTCTGGTGGTTATCCGAGATGGAGGTTTCTAGAAAAACAACAGTTGCAGTGTGCAGGCTTGCTTTGTTGACTTCTCACCAAGATACTTGGCTTCTCTGGTGATAATGCTATTGGGTCATTGTTCATATGGGGAATCTCACAGGACTTGTTTTTAAGCTCTCAGTATCCAAAGCCACTTGCATTAGAATCAAGTATAATAAACCCCACCCCCCCGCAAAATAAAACCCCAAAACCCCCAAACCATTTCTGCTATTGTGTCTGGAGAAGAACATCTTGAAAATGTGAAGCCTTACAGGCTTAAACATATCTGTCAGAAAACAGGTAAACAGCAGGACTGACTTGCTAAAACAATTGAAATATCGGTCATTTTCTTCCAAAGCATGGTAGTCCGTATGGTTTTCTAGAGGATTGTTCATCTCCATGTTCCTTGGTTGATGTGGATGTTGAGGATTAGAGGTAGTGCCATGCTTTGCAAGTAAATAGTTCAACACTGGTACTGTATCTCCCCAGCAGTTAGATGAATATTTCCTCTTCACCTGCCTTCAGAGGCAGTGGAGGAGGCTCCGTTAGGAATGGAGGGATGGTCCTGCAGGAAATCGGGTTGGTGTGACCTTCAGAAGGCTTCTGGCAGTGACACTGTATGGGTGGCTCAGTGTTGGGCTGCCAGGAGGGAAATCTTTGGCACAGGTCAAGTATTGGTTTTATTCATGCTGTAAAACATTGCATTTGGTAAGAGTTTCACAAATGTCCCTCAAAGAAAGGTCTGCAGTGGGTAGTGTCCTGTTTTGCTTCTCCAGGCTCATCTGGGGTGGAAGGGGGTGTGTGTGAAAGATTGACTCTGAGATCAAAATGGATTTGAGCCCTGTTAAAAGTCACTCCTCTGGGAGTAGAAAGGTAGAGTAGTTCCAATGGTGTGTTGATAAAAGCTCTCTTTGCTGAGAGCAGGTGAAGCCCTTGATTTAAATTATTTTTTTTCCCCAAAAGCCTTTCCTTTGGAAAGGTACAATGCATCAGATCAGAGGAGCATCTGGCTTAGGTCAGGTCAAATTTGTCACGTGGCCCCAGGCTGGTCCGTGATAAGTGCTAAGGGAAAGACTGTAAAAAAAAGAGCGTATCCTCATAACTCTCCGAAGTCTTGGCTTGGGAACTTGCTGAGGTTGTGTTGAAATCGTAGTGCCTGAAAAGCCTGTTGTAAACTTCAATCTTTTGATTGCTACTGTTTCTGCCAGCTTGGCCAAATGGCGGGCTGCTGGCCCTGGGATTTCCTGGGGCTCCTGCCTGTGCCTGGCCTCTTAAAAATTCACATCACTTCTCCTTTCCTCCATTCCTGATTTGAGTATTTGGCAACACAGCAGAGTTAACAGTTTGGTGTGTTTGTGTGCGAGTTGTGTGGGTTTTCTGTTGACTTGTTCTTTTGAACTCCTGGATGAATACCATCTGGTCCTGACACCTTGTAGAATAAATTAGTTGAAATAAATCGATTAATATCTTCCCTGGATATGCTTCAGAGTTTTGCCATGTGGAGAGATTTTGTTGATGTGGAAAACTCTCAATGTTATGAATGCTGGTGCAAGACTTCATTTAGTTCTCCCTCATTCTTGAATGTTCTCCTTCTGCAGTGGTCATCTTTTGGTCCTACAGACTTTTTGACAGGTTTTCTGATTTTGCTGTGTTTGAAGAGTTTTGACTTAGTTTGTAAAGTTGTTACACAGCCTTTTTTGGCTTAATTATGGTTTTACTTCAGTTTGGTCCAGCTTGCTGTCTTTTTTTCCTTTGCTTGAAGGAATAATGTCCAGTTTTTGAGTTGGGTGGGGGTGTTTTTTTCACTTAACTGTGGTTCCTTTATTCTGTTCTAAATTTTTTTGCTGCTATTCTCTAGGCTTAACACTGAGCCTCTGATGCAGTGTCTTTACACAGTCTTAGTGCCACTTGCAAGCATTTAATTTCTTCATCTTTTATTTTTAATTTCATTTTAACAAGCTTCTTTCCTTCTAGGCAGCTCCCTCTGTGAGTTGAATATTGCCCTAGTGCTTTGGAGAGTGGGTTTTTTTTTTCCTCACTGTCGCAAGGAAGCTGAATTTGAGTGCAGTGCAGAACTCTTCTGTAATATTATTGATTGTGGTCACACTGTGCTGCTTTAGGTCTAAATCACAAATTGTGCTGCCTCTTATAGGTTCTCCTTGGAAAAGTATTTATGGAATACAGAAATGCAGTCTCTGCATCATCCCTGTCATAACGCTTATCTAGCCTGCAAGGGCATTGTCAAAATTTCTCAGTGTTATATTTTTTCTGCCTTTGCAGCATCTCTCTCTTTCTATCTTCCAACACTTTAATTGACCTTCTGGGTCTGGTGGTCTTCTCTGTCAATATTTGTGCTTACTTATGGAATTTTATAGGGCTTCTGTATTGCTGACTCTTAGTTTTCTTTAAGGTGGAGACCCACTCCTCCATCGATCATTCATTTACAGTTTTTATGCTGATACCACGCTGATTATCTTCCTTCAGCAGACTCTTAGTATACAAACAGCTAAACTTAAATTAGACATCACATTTTCCATTTCAGGACTTTGGGTTCATTTATACAGTCTTATTAGCCACTTGCTCTTGGTTTTGTTGCCTGTTCTTGTATACACTTGAATCTTGAATATGATGATGTTGTTGGGACTTGACACAATTCAGATAGGAAATACCTTCCTTCTACCCTTTATCAGCCTTTAAATAATAAGTCATCTGAACAGCACACTCTGTTGTAGTTGTTGACTTCCCTGGTATTCTGTTCAAAAATTAACCTAAAGCCTTCTTAAAATAATATGCCAGCTGCCTGGTTCCTAAGGAGAGATTCTTGGTGATTAGGAGAATGTCGTTTTGGGTGTGGGGATGCTGAATGATATCCCAAATTTTGGGAACTAGAACCTATCTATATAGGTCTTGGAGACCTTTCTGTCTGTGCAAAGGTTGGAGATCCTAATTTCTATCCTGGTGAAAGGGACTGCACTATGAACCCTAATGACTGATGGTCTCTGTAAGGAGGGTTAACACAGACTTGCAGAACTAACCTTGTTTTTGCATTGCTTTATTTTCTCAGCCTTCACACGAGACTTGTGGGAACAGGCTAAGCAGTCAGTCATCATGTGGTGAGCAGTTGTGCCACTCATTTGTATATTATTATTGCTATTATTATAATGTTCAGTTGTATTGTATTTTAGTTATTAAATTGTTCTTAGCTCAACCCACGAGTGTCTTTTTGCTTTATCCCTTTAACTCTCTCCCCCATCCCCAGGGTAGGGGGGAAAGGGTGAGCGAATGGCTGCGTGGTGTCTGGTGCTGCTAGCTGGGTCTGACCATGACAGGTGCTTTCTCATTCCCTCCTTCTATTAGAGGCTCTTGTGTGTGCCTCGTCACTGTCCACAACGAGAAACATAGGCTTAAATCAGGAAACAGCAAAAATTAGGGTGTTGCTAAACAAAACATTGATGAGTGTGCAGAGCCTTAAGAGCAAGCAAGAGCTGAGCTTGAGCATGGCTCTTTTTCTGATGTCTGAGAGGGCTGCAAGTGCTGGGGAAAGGCCAGAGGAACAGGTAAATACATGGTGTTTGGGTACCACATGGTGATTGAAACACAGCCACAAACAGTGAAACACAAATGGCGGGGGGAGGTGGGGGGAAATGGCTTTTGTAGGCTCCTCTTGTGTTTAGAGTACTGATGAATGTGCTGATTGCACTTTGGCTCCCACTTTATGAAAAGAAGGTGTGCTCCCAAGCACCAAAGAAGCTATTTTTTTCTCTTTCACATTTGAGGGTGGCACTGAAATCTGTGCCACTGTCAGTCCCACTTACCAGTGTGGCAAAAGCCTGTGCTGCCACAGCTGCTCGCTGTCCAAGAGAAATGGCTGTGGAGTTAAAAGCCTTGATGTCCTCACTAAAGTGTGTGCTGCCACTGCAGGAGCTCCTTGGCTGGCCATGTGGGGCTCTTGGCACAGCAGAGGCCAGAACTGCAGGGTTTTTTTTCTTGCAGCCCTTCAGAGCCAAGCATTTTATCCAGGGGCAGTTGCCAAGTCCCTTCACACAACCTCATGTTTAGGGACCGTGCCATCAGCACTTCTTTCACTCTCAACCGTGATGTTTTTCTAGGTTGTCCTAGTGGTCATAGGGCAAGCCTTGTCTTGGGAGGGGACTCATTAGGAAACAGTGTCATAAAGTGGCTGAGCCAGATTAATATCTCGCTCATTAGGAGTGGGCAAGTTTCTGTCTCAGACCTTAAGCTTGTCTGGCTGGAAAATAAATAGGTTCAACTCGTTAACCTAGTAAAGAACGGTGGTGGGTTTTGATGGACTTGTTTTCTGCCATTTTTAATGAGCGAAATTGTATTACCAGGTGACTAGGCCAGCACCAGAACAGGTGCAAAAGAAGGAGTGGGGTGTGTGTGTGTGGACAGGAACATATGTGCATGGGGGTGGACAGGGGAAGCAAGACCTCCACTTTGATGGAGGCAGGTATTAATTTTGCTCAATTCTGTTGTAAAACCTTGCCTTGAATATCCTGGCAGCTGTGAGTGAAGTGGGAGGACCTCACTTATGGCCTATTGCAATGGGTAGCTGGCTTTTATCTGTTAATTTTTGGGGGCTAAAGAAGATTTTCACCTTGGTTGTGAAATTGGATTAGGCTCAGTTAAGCCCTTACTGGGCATCAGGGGTCTGAGCTGTAGGGTGATGGCAGTTGTGGTTCCATGTCACATCTCTGTGGGTCCCCTCTCTCTCCTGCTCAGCTCGGCATTGCTGTGGGCTTTCTGGTCCCTCCAGTTCTGGTTCCCAATGTGGAGGATGTAGAGAAGCTGGCCTACCACATCAGCATCATGTTCTTCATTACTGCAGGTGTGGCAACAGCCCTGTTCATCCTGGTCATCATAGGTAAGGAGGTGGAAGCGTGCACATGAAACCAGGTGGGACCGAGAGTGTGTGTGAGAGGCCTGTGTGCTAGGAAACAAGCTGGGGAGGTCATCTGGGGATGTGTCCTAGCATGCAGCTGACAGGGTCATGCAATACTGTATCTTGCCGCTTCAAGCCCTTAATGAACAGCACATGTAGAAGGGAGTACAAGAGGTGGTGAGTGAGCCTGCCAAATCGTTCACTTTATCCTTTGATTGCCTGCGTAATAAAAACTCTGGCATGAGCAAGTCCTTTAAAAGCCAATGGAAATGTTCCAAGGTTCACAGTCATCTTGTCTGCAAACAGGGTCCTGGGCCTTGGGTTATGTCTTGGACCTGACTACTTCTTAAGGGTAGGGAGAAAGAGGCAGGTTATATGGCATCACAGGAACAAACTGTTCCCAGGAGAAAAGAGTAACCAGTCAGGAATGGAGAGAAGGAAGCATTAAGAGCAGTAGCAGGACACCAGAAGTGCAAGTCCCCCGCTTAACATGTGAAGTGGAAGCCAGATCTTTAGCATAAAAGACTGGCAGCCTCACTGGAGGGCCGAGCTTGTCTGTTGAACTCCATGTAATTTTTTTTTTAATGGGCTCCTCTTGCTAGCTGTTCATGTTGCCTGGTGGCTGAATCAGATGTAGTCTTTAAAGAATCTGGGGCAGGAAATAGACAAGTTACAAAAATGTCTGTCTAGCACCTGGTACAGCAGTATTGCCTGTGACCAGGATTTCTGGATGCTACTTTAATGCTGGTTAGGGACTGCAGATGGCTTGGCCAGCCTAAGAAGTGCCAGGCCTGAAGTAAAACCAGACATAGGTCATTGCTCCCTAGGCACTGGGCACTGCAGGACACCATGCCACCACTGCCAGTTGGCTTTTCACATTCCACTTCTGCATTTGTAACACCATGCAACAATTTAGCAGCTGTCTGGCCATCCTCCTGGAGACAAAGGCATTATTAGTCCTGAGAACTGTTTTGTTGCTGCTAGACACTGCCTACACAAAAAGCTAATTGAAGGCAAGGTGGTTTCCCCAGTGGCAGGAGTTACTGTTGGCGAGGCTGTTCTTTCCTGTTCCTGGCTAAGTTCATGCATGGAGATCAAAGCTTAAGGATGCTGGTGTGTTTTGTACACTTGGTTTTACTAGCCCCTGTGCCATCCCTCAAATGGCTCTTCCCACAGTGTGTGCTCAGGCTCCCTGATAGCACTGTTACTAACAGATGTACTTTGTGTCTGGTTTCAGTCTTTAAAGAGAAGCCCTCACACCCTCCGAGTCGAGCTCAGGCCTTGATCCAGTCAAGACCGGCAGAGGAATATTCCTATGTGCAATCAATCCTCCATCTGCTCCGCAATGCCAACTTTTTGCTACTTATGGTCACTTATGGTAAGGTCTGGCCTTTCTTCTGTGAAGTTATCACTGCTAGACATGCTTAGCTTCTCCCTCTCTCTCTGTCCTCTGCTGGGGCAGTAACTGCCCTGAGTCGTTTTAGGGGAGCATAAGGACAGCTGTGCTGCCACAGACCAGGAGTCCTTCTAGCCCACTAATCTCCAGCAGTGGTTACAAGCAAATGCGTAGGGAAGAACAAAAGCAAGGCAAGCACACAGAGTACAATATGCCCCTGCTGCTGTTCTCTCAGTCGTTGACTGTTTTCTGTTCAGAGGATTTCCTTATCTTGTTGTGGGTTTTTTTTTCTGGTCAGTTAGTTACTTGCAATGAACCAACCTAAGTGTTTACCTAAGAAATATATGGAGCTGTGTCTGAGCACAACTCACAGCACTGAGTGAAAGTCATACCCAAGGCAAGGGTATGGCTGCCAGGCATCCCAGTGGAGGTCATGTGGAGCATGCAGATGTGCAGACTGCATCAGCTTCTGGGGCAGCCCCTATGAAACAAATGGAAGGAAGGATTGAAGAACGTCTTTTGCCATCTGTCATTGCACACTGGGTTTGCTGCTTGCTTCAGCAGTCTTGGTCTGTTTCTCTGAGGAGAGTGTGATGTGTTGAATCTGTTCCTGATGCTGAATTGTCATATGGAAAAGTATTTTTCTCTTTAGCAGAAAGGCCATTGCAGTCTATGCTTGGCTCCATAATAGGATATACTGTAGCCAGCTGGTCTGCAAGGAGTTTCGTCCTCACTTCCTACCAGCTTGCTGTGGAAGCTCCTCAGGGGAAAATTTAAATAGGGCTGGAAGTTCTGCCGCTCTGCCAGCAATTGTGCCTAAAGGACCTGGTTGATGAGTAGCTAGGTTGGAGAGAGTGAGATGGTGGCTTGTACCTGCTGAGGGTGCTAATGGTCTTTGGAGTTGTTGAAATCTCTTCTTCCCTCTCAGTCCAATAGCCCTCTAGAAATGTCCCTTTCAGATAAAGGTAAGAGGAAAGTATTTGTTCTAATAGGTGTAAACAAGTCCTAGAGGAAAGAGGAGGACTCTCACTATGAAGAGACTGTTTAGAATCTGACCTCCCTGGGACAATTCCCTTCTGGCAGTCACAAACAACATGGAAAGGTTGTTCAATGGCTCATAATTCAGTCTCTCTTCCTGCTGGTGCATTTATTCTGTTCCTCTCTGTGTCAGCCTCGTGTCAATCTCCAGCTTGACTTGAGGTGGTGGCTATTACTCAGAGAGAGAACTATGCAATGAAACTTTTTTTTTAAACTAGTCTGGCTTTGAAATGGGGACAGTTTTTCCTACTCAAGTCAAAAGTTATGTTGGCCAAGATTTAAGACATCTGCAGCCACACCAGTGCAACTCAGTCATCCTCCTTAGCTAACACAAAGATACCTGCAGCCTCTTAGCTTTTGTATTAGCACAGTGTGTATCAGGGAGAGAGGGGGAAACCTGCCGCTTGTTCATCTCCCCTGGCTGTAGAAAGAATGAGGGCCCTTACATGATGCCAGATCAGAACAGGTCTGCAGACCTCTAAGCTCTTGAGATTACCAGCAGCTGCCAACTCCTTTCCTGTGGTAAGGCTTGTAGTGCTGCAAACATTGGTGGCACTGTGGCTGTTAGTGCTAGCGAACTGCTTTTCAGGAAAACCTGCAGGCAGATTTTTCCCAAAGGCTGCTGACGTTGCTTCTGTAAAGCTGAGGCATAACATGGAATGGGCATTAAGAAACTCTGAGTTTATTGGGTTGGGCTTTGCACTGGAGACCATGTTGCTACTGGGAGGCAGTAAGCAGGAAAAGGGTGGGAAAGGCTGGTAAAGTGGGGATGATGAGACAGCCCCAAAGAATCAGCATTTGGAAAGGTAATAAAACAGGGAGGAGGAGGCAGGCCAGTGAGATCTGCATAAGGAGCCATTGTGCTGGAGGATCAGGAGGGTGAAGAGAAGGGAGACCAATAGGCTGGCATGTAGGCAATAGGCTGCTTAGCTATAGAAGACTTGGATTCTAGTCTGAGGCTTAATAAGGGCTCCTTTTGGAGCAATAGGCAATAAACTTCCCCTTTTTGGCCTCTGTAAAATAGAGGAGACACTGTGAGGTCTCAAAAGTGTTCTTCTACAGCACATTATAAGCAAACCATGGTAACCAGCTAGTGAATCAGGTGGGGCTGAATCTTCAGATGTCATGCTCCCAGCTACTAGTTCTCGTTTTAATAATCTGCATGGGCAAATGGGCATTGCCCCTCTGGAAATAACCCTTGCCTGTTTTATGAGCATTCAAACAGCTGTAATTCACAGAGAAGCTTCACTGAGCAACTGTGACATGTGACATGCCTACAACTCTTGTCAGCCCTCACAAATGCAAATTCAGCACATTGTTTTGATTCTTAGAATATTTTGCCTGACTCTGCTGCCAAGTGTTGCTGCCAACTCTGCATCACTTTCTGCCCATCTTGGGAGCAGAGGCCCTTCTCTCTTAGAAATCACATGCATCACAGAGCTGCTGTGAAGCTGGCATACTGACAGCATCAGCTACCAGAGCAGTGTCTGGCTGTCCCCACAAGGATGCTATCCTCTTGGCTGGGTGAGAAGTAGAGGTACACAAATGACTGGTCTACGTTTATGCCAGCTTTAAAGTGAAGCAGTAGTGGGTAGAGGGATGGTGCTGATCTGCCACAGTCCCATGTCCTGGCTCTGCAGTTTGTGGTGTCTCCTAGTAAGCAGGGTACTCCAGAGGTATAGACAGGATGAAGCCAAATTAGGCTCTTGTGGTCTGTTTAGCCATAGCCGAGTGTTGCAAAGAGCCCGCTTTCATGGCTGGAGGGCACCTCCTTGCTGTGGGATCTCCAGTTGTTCTTCCCCCTCTCTGGTTGCTCTTCTCAAGTTTCCAGCCTTTCTGAGTAACTCTTGGAAAGAACTGGGTGGATTCCTCCTTCCTAAAGAGCATGTCACTCAGCTTACCAGCCTCTTCGGTGACCTCCTGACACATGCTTTTGGAACAGGGAGCGTTGTCAGAGGCAGTTGGCTTATTTGGGATCACTTGTGTAAGATTATTCATCTGTTCTCTGTGCCATGAAGCTGTGGAGTGAGCTCTGCTTAATGTTGTCAGAGATGGCATGTGAAGGAAGTGTGATGTCCTCTCCGGCTGCCTATCTTGTGGCTCCTCAGAGTGCTTCATGAGCTGTGTAGAGCAATGGGTATCCAGTGTCCCAGTGGAGTAGTGGGCTAGGCATGGGATCACTGAGTACTTCAGGGTTTTGTTCCCTTTGCCAAAGCTCTGCCTGCTAGACTGCACTTCTGTATCATGTATTGTGAGATTTCTGCTTTTAGCTGAGGCTGAAAGAGGGAAAGTAGCAAGTGGGAACTTGACATGTATCTGTTCTGTCAGGATTTCAGGCATCTGTGCCAGAGTTTTTAAACTCACGCCTCCTTATGGAGCCTACAGAAATGTGAGCTGCAGTGGTGAAATCTGTGTCCTCATCCCTTCCCCCCCACATCAGGATCACTGAAGCCTTGAAGAGAAACTAACTGCAAATGTAAATGACTTTCTGAGAAGAAAGTTTTGCTGACTGTTACAGACCTTATCCACCTGGGGAAGGTTTCTCAGTATCGCCCAAGGTGAGAGTGTAGCCGTTGCGGTACTGCTGGTCTGCTGCTCATGTAGATGTTCTTGTCTACTATAAGCAAAGCTCTTGTTTTTTTCTGCCCTTTGGGAAGGCATTTAACTCGATCAGAGTTGCATGTAAACTGGAGCAGAGTGTCTGAATGGGGCTTGACCAGTATCACCCCAACGGTTTCCATTCTCACCTTGGGTGATACTGAGAAACCTTCACCAGGTGGCTGATGCCTGTAACAGTTAATCTAACTTCCCTTTCAGAAAGACAATTACTTTCACAGTTGGGTTTTTTTTAAGGCTTCAGTGATATTTTTTAAAATGCAAAGCTTTTCCCATACAGACACATGCACCAGGTGCCGGGGGGAAGTGCTGTCTGTGCCTCACCATTGGCTCTGCTCCTAGTTGCCTTCTGGTGTTTCTTGGCTTGGAGAGGATTTTTTTACTGGCTCTCAGCAGGGAGAATGTTATCAGGCCCTTCCCTGAGAGGAAACCACGCAGGTCAATGGCACTGGTGTTAATTGAATCCTGGGTCCTTGTTAAAGGTGCAATGCTGAGGCAGGTGCTTTTCTAGTATTTTACCTTGGCTGAGGGGAGGAGAAAACTCAAATGCTAAAGATGGATCTGGCTGTGAGGGAGGGTTGAGACCCTATGAAGGACTTGCAGGACCTTTCAGTACCAGAAACATGCACAGTCTTTCCTCTAGCTGTTAAGGTAAGAACCATCCTGAAACTGCAGGGCATTTCCTCCTGCATGCTGAGATCTGGACGTCCTTGGCCTGCATTTTTTTCAGTAACCTATGTCTAGTCAGTCTGGCTCTCCTGAGACGAGGCAGCCTTGTTATGGATTGCTGCTCCCACAGATCTCTCTCTCTGCATTTCCACCCTTTCACTACCCAGCAGGAGACTAGCAGGCTCTGAATGTGCTGCATTTTTATTCCCCTCTCAGGTCTGAATGCAGGTTGCTTCTACGCCCTGTCCACTCTAAAAAATCCATTACTACCCAGTAAGTGCATCCAACCCTCGTGGCTCTCTGATGCTTGCTGTTGTCCAGTGCTGGCTGCCAAAGGAGAGTCTGTGTAAGAAATGCAATGCCACAGCACTTCTGGCTGGCTCTGACACAAGTTGGCTGGCTGGCGGGAGAGCATTGGTTCTTTTCGTTCTTTACACCACTCCGTGAAAAAGCTGGCATGCTCTAGCAAAGACAGCTCCTTTACACCCTAAATGACAGCATATTCTTCTGAGAAATTCTTCCAGCAATTGCCTCCACCCTGTTCCTGACAGTGATTTCTACCACGACATCTGTACCAGGAGACTGCCTATACTTGTGCTTTGGTGGCAGAAGGGTGGGGTGCCTCAGTAGATCTGGTGGCAGAAGGGTGGGGTGCCTCAGTAGCTGGGCTACTGTAGAGCTTACCGCTGGGGATGAGTCCCAGAGACCTACTTTGTGTGCTGCATTATAGTGGGTCCTGATATTTCCTGGTTGATCTGGCTGAAATCCTAACACCAGGCAGCAAGCTTCATAGGGTTTATGCTGACTTCTCTAAGAGTCTCTGTTCATCCTGGCCAGTGCTCACCTTTTTTCTCTGGACTGGTTCAGGGAGAAGTGACAAACCACTTTTCTTCATGGGCCAGAATAAGATACTGCATTGGCTCATAGTGGGCCCAGAAGTGTTCTTGCAAAGGCTATTTCTGGTTGGTGTGTTACCAGCCAGAAGACATGTATGGGACACTAACTTTGGTGTCTCTTCCTCTCTGGATTCTCTGCATGTTGCTTCTTGTTGGCTATAATTTGGCTTCTGCATTTTGTATGAGTGTGTGTGTGTCTTGCCACAGGGGGAGGAGGTGAATGCTGGCAGGATTGGACTCACCATTGTACTGTCAGGGATGGTTGGGGCTCTGATCTCCGGCATCTGGTTGGACAGGACCAAAACCTACAAGTAAGTCCCTTGTTTGCCTCTGTGCCCTTAGTGACTGTGCTTTTTCCCCATACTGTGCAAGGAGCAACCCTGTGCAGCTGCAACCTGGCAGTCCAGGGACTGAATCATTGGGAGGGTTTGTAGGAAAAAAAAAAGGTTCTTAAAAATCCAGTTAGTCTAAAGTGAAGTTTGAAGCGGTGTGTTAGTCTGCATTGGGCCCGTACAAAGTCTGTTTCTAGCAGTCTGCAGGGAAGCACAGGTAGAGGATGAGATGGCCCAGAAGCTGCTTTGTCAGGGGTGATAGAGTTCTTGGCACAAGCAGAAGCAAGACTGTACCAGACCGTTTCTCAGCCCTTACAAGCCAGCTTCTGTGAATCTTTGTCTGGCTTAATGAAAGGCACATCGAATCCAGTGCCCAGAGGCATTGTGTGAAGGCATGTTTCTGTATTTAGGGCAGGCATAAGGGGTATTGGGGTTGTGGGTAGATGATTCTGGGTTTGCTGCCTGGTGGGTTGGGAAGGAAGATCTGGCCAGCATACCCTGCCATCTGCAGAGGGACAGCCAAGAGTCTTTGGGTGTCCTGCAGCTCCCAGTCCTCAGGAACTCAGATCAAACTGAGACCTCTGTAGGGTGTCCCAGGGGATGGAGAGTGCCTCTCCTGTCTTATGTTGAGGTCCATGTAATCAGCTTTCCCTTTTCCCTGCTGGCTTTGAGAACTGTGCTATATAACCTGTTGTCTGAGCATGTTGGGTGAGAAGGGGCTTTACTGGTGATGTGCTGGTGATGAGCTGAAGGCAACTTTGAAGTTTTTTTTTCTTGCAGCAGCTTTTCACTTGGGGGAGTCCCACTGTCATTATCCTACCTGGTGTCTTGGGCCAGAAAAGCCCACTCTCATTGTGGGCAACTTAGATGAATGTGGCTAGCTGTGGGCTTGCAGCTTCTGAAGTGGCCTCTGGCCTTTGCTGTCAAGTACAGAGATCAAAAATGGAGAGAAAATGGGCTTTGCTAACAAGAAAGAATTGTAGCTGAAGACTTCTGGGGATGCTGGGAAAGAGGAGCAGATGACTAATACGGAGACTTGTTGCTGCTTCTAGATCATTATGTACCACTAAGTAGTTCTCATTTGGCAGTCCTGGAGAACAGAAACGCAGCTGTTATGAACTGCACTTGCCAACTGTGCAATGTAGCTTGTGTGGCTTTACAGACTGGGGCTAGTGGTAAGGTAGACTCAACTGGCACTGCTAGGGTGGATGGTCTTCCTGATGCTCCCTTAGTGGAGCTAGGTTGCAGCATGAAGGCTGAAGAGCTTTGTGGCTCACCAGGCAGAGCTGGGACTTGAAATCTGGCAGAATGAGAGACAAGGAAAAAAAAAAAATCCTGGATTTGTTCCATGGCCTCTGCTTGCTTGGAGGGATCACGTAGGTGGGCAGAGCTGACTGAAAGTGTGGAAAAATAGGGCTATGCCACCCATGGATTTTATCCTACAGACCTTAGGGACCGAGGGGATAGATTTAGCCTTAGGTGATGAAAGACACTACTAAGAATTTTTTCTTCATTGCAGCCCACAAAGTGGATTTCTGTGGAACTAGCAAAATTTTTCGGAGTGCTACAGAGTCTGTCTTTAGCCCCATTTAAAGGTCTATTTTAAAAAACTGTCAAGATGCCAGATGTTCTAGCTAGGTAACTTGCCCCTTCTCTCTGATGCCAGATAGTGTAAGGAATGAAATGGTAAGCACATGAAAATCAGGAAGGAAAGTTGTCAAGTCCTTTTTTTTAGTCAGCTTGGAGAGACAGGGAAGCAAATGAAGGGGATCCAGCTGTGATTGGGAGGGCAGGGGAGGTTAATAACAGAAGGAATTGCAGAGCTCTACATGTGTGTTTGATCTTTGCTGTCCCATCAGCAGTTCCTTGAAAGGGTGAGGTTGTGCTGAGTCGGGCTTTTCCCCATCTGTCATCCTCAGGCACCAAATGGCCTTACATTCTTGCTTTTATTTGGCAGGCAAGTCCCTGCAGCAACCCCTGCACAGTGTTTATTTTTGGAATTAGCAGGCAGAGATTTGGCCCATACAAATAAGTGAGTCACGTTGTGACGAGCGAGTGGTCCCAGAACTGGGGCTGCCTCTGGTGGGATGGCTTATTGAGAACAGACCACATCTTCGAAAGAACATGTTTTGACATCGTTTAAACAGGGTTCCATATACATCCTTCAGGTTCCTGGCTCAGAGGAGAAATGGGGTTGTGACACCTGGAGACTGCTGGGTGTGTTGATATTTGTAGAGGAGTCTGGCTCAGAATCAGGGCTTTGGGAACTAGATTAATCAGCACTTCTCTTTGGCCACGCTTTGCTTTTAAGGGCAGTGTTCACATGGCTCCAGTTCCAGCTGGTTCCAGATAGCGCTCTTCACTGTCCTCACTGCAACTCTGTAAGGCAAGATGTGAGAAATACCCATCTCTCTCTGTTGCCTATGCAGAGGACCCCAAGTGGTGTTTTAAACTTCGGTCTGTAGAGGCCCAAAATGCATTAAAATTTGAGGGAGGGATGAAAGACTTGGATATTGGAGAATGGGGTGCTTGGGTCTCTTCCACTGAATGGTGAAGGTGCTCTCAGTCTAGCCTGGCCTGCAGTTTGGGTCTTCTTGTTGTAGCCCTTTTCCAGGTTAGTCCTTGTGTAGTGGTTATACCTTCACCCTGTCCTGCCATATGTTTTATCTAAATTATATACCAAGGCTGTCCTTTTTTTGTGACCTTCACACAGGATGAAAGTGGCATAAAACTGAGTGTGAAGGATGAGGGGGTGATGAAAACCAAACCAGCCTTCTCCAATTCTTCCCTTCTCTAGCACCTGATGCCTCAGTGTCTTCAGCAGTGAGATCCTTCTTGGAGGGAAAAGGCCCCTGTTCAGGGTCTTGGGCAGCCTGGAATGTGCTGTCCTCATGGCAAAGCCTGTGGAGGCCATCTGTCATCCCAGTCTGCACAGCAGAGAGCTCTGGAGCTGCACACAACATCCCAGTGAGCAGCTAAAGCTGTGGCATGTGGCTGTGGCCCCCCCTCCACCCCTTGTTCATTTGTTGCTTCAGATGTTGCTTGACTCTAGTGTTTATGCAGTTCCAATCTCCTGTGAGTCTGGTCCCATCCCTTTGGCTTTCCTCATCCAAGTGACCTTGTGAGACATGGCTGGGTTGGGCCATGCCCATTCCTTACTCTAGGGCTTCCTCTGGACCTGGCTGAACAGCAGGAGTTGTGCTCTCCATTTCAGTCCTGTTCCTCACTGGTGCTGGCCCTGGCTGGCTTTTTTCCCCAAGGTCTCTCTTTTATCACAGTCCCTTGTGTGACCTCTTTAATCTGCCTCTTCTGAAGGGTAGAGAATGTGGCTGGGAGGGCAGATGAATGTCGGGGCAGCTTAGGTTCAGCCAAGTGACAAGTGTGTCAGCTCCTTCACAGATCTCCCTCTGGCTCTGACGGAGAGACTTGGCAGCTGGTGCCTTCATAGCACTGCTTCCACATGGATGGGCTTCCTCCCTACACCCCAGAGCACAGAGGTAGGCTAACCCCAGTTGCCTTAGGGTGGTGTTGCAGGGTGTGTAACTTCCAGCCTGTACTCACTGCACTAGTCAGTCTGTTAAGGACTGGCAGTACCTGTTCCAGACAATTATAATTATCAGTGTCTGTAGGGCCATCATGGGAACAGGTTGCTAAAAACATCAGCATGCTATTCAGATATCCTCTGTGAATCTGCTTCTCCTCCTTTGTGTTTTTTATCTCTCCTGTAAGACATTTATGGCTATGATAAGAGGTTTATAAAGCAAAACTGGGCATTCTTCCATGCCCTGGTGCCCATACGGGCACAGAGCATCCTTCTTGTCCTCGGGTGAACATGGTGACAAAGGCCACTTCCTGAGAAATGCCCTGCCTTGGTGTCTTTCCCCAGCAGTTTCTTTGTTTCCCTATGCACTAGTGTCTACCTGTGTATCAATTAAACCCTTTTCAAAATTTTGAGTCTTGCTTGGACTGCTGGGAGCTAAATCTCCTTTTTTGCCATCAGTGGTATGTTCGGGGGAGCAGAGTCTTGCTAAAGTCTGGTTTAGCAGAAGTCTGCTTGTGTGCTTGAGGCTGTTTCCTGCAGCA
>NW_010111157.1:22718-27638 GCF_000699245.1 Pterocles gutturalis
GCATTCAGGGCTGTTGGTTCAAGTCCCAGTTAGGGACTGTGGGGAGCAGGCAGCCACTCTGCACGGCTGCAGGGCGCTTCCTGGTATGTGATTTCCACAGCACTCAAGCCTGCAGTCTTGTTCTTTCACAAGGGTTTGTGGTTTTGTTTTGTCCTGCTGGAGCCTAATGATTCAGGGAGGTCAGTGAGGAAAGCTCATAGTCTCCTGGAGCCAGCTAATATGTGGTAGGTGGGGCACCCATGGCGAGATCGAACTGTTTTTTCCATTTTGTCCCCTACTTAGTTCTGCAGGTCCAATACTACCTGCTTCTATGAGCCTGCCTGCTCTCGTTCTCAGTTGGGGCCTGCATGTTCTGGGAACTTCTTTTTTGCAGCTTGATTAATGACATAGCATCAATGTGAAACAAAGTCCTGACCACATCTGGTCACTAACTCATTCATCACTTTTGCCTGGAGATGAGGGGTGAAGTGCAACTGTTAGCAACTGTCATGACAGAGTGAATCAGATACAAACTACTTAGAATACTTGAACCATAAGCCTAGGAAACTGGGTGAGATTTTGTGGGACTATTCTAAGAGCTCTGCACTGAGATCAAAACTGGTCTTTAACCATGTGTTGCAAACTATACCAGGGTCTGTGGGTGAAAAGAATAGGAGGACTGGATTAAATAAAATGGCCTCTGCTTTTTCCTTACAGACAGACAACACTAGTCGTCTATATAATGTCTCTGGTGGGAATGATAGCCTACACCTTCACTCTGAGCCTAGGCCACCTCTGGGTGGTCTTTGTGACTGCAGGCGTTCTGGGGTAAGTTCACGTGCAGACTGTTTTCCTGTACATGTGAGCTGCCAGGGTATGCGCAGGGAGCCAGAGCTCATGGCGCAGGAGGGACTGGGGAAGAGCCATAGCCTGTGTGTGGCTCCTTCGTGGTTTAAGGACAAAATGATCTGCTCTTCCCATCTCTCTCTTGTATGTGTTTCATTAGAGTCAGTGACATTAGTGTGGCCCTGCTCAGCTGCAGCTGCCTTAAATGTTCCAGGTAATCAAGTGAAAGCATTTGGGAAGCAAGTGGTACCACAGCCCTGTAGATGACCAGTGGTCAGGCATGAAAAGCACGTGGGCGTGGGTTTCTGTCTGACTGTGCTGGTGATGATGCCCCTTACAGTTACTTGTGGGATATGCTACTTTTAATGCCTCATTAGTTTAGCAACCAGCAGCTCCCTGCTGGCTTGTCTCTGTGCCTTGAGACTGTGGGCAAAGGTATTTTTGGGTAGGAGGAAGACCTGTCCCATGGTCAGCTGCCTGGGCTGTGAAAATGCTAGGGAAAACATCCTGTGCAGTTAGTGAAGCTTCCCAAAAGGGATATGGGCTACACTGTACCTCTTCAGTCTTCCTTCTGGCAGTTGCTGAGTCTTCCTTTCTGTGTGTTTCTTTATAGGTTTTTCATGACAGGATACCTTCCCCTGGGCTTTGAGTTTGCTGCAGAGTTGACATACCCAGAATCAGAAGGAACGTCATCAGGGCTCCTTAATGTCTCAGCACAGGTAGGTGTGCTGTTTTCCCTTTGCTTGCCTCTTTACTGTAGTTCCCAGCCTTGACTCCTATTACTTGTCCATTATTATTGTAATATACTGCAGATCTGAGCACCCCAGGACCTGCCTTTTTGAATTATGTGCCTCATGGCATTTCTCTAGTGGCACCCATTCTGTTTTTCTTAGGAAAATCCATCAGGATGCCAGTCATCCTTGCCTTTTCCAATATTGCTCTTAACAGCCTGGGACCTGTCTCTTCTCCAGTGAGACAGGATTCCAGCCTCAGGGGTCACCTGTCTTCCCATCAGCTGCAAGGAGGTGCCTCTGGATGTGTTTATAACCAAACTTTAGCCTTTGAGGCCAACAGCTTGGCTGGCCTGTATGCTCCGATGCTTTGCTAAAGCTGGAAAGCTGTTCAGGCTGCTTTATAATAACAGTACAGCTTGACACTGCCTTTGTTTGTTTGTAGATTTTTGGTATTGCCTTCACCATTGGCCAAGGGCAAATCATGGATCACTTCGGGATGAAGGCAGGAAACCTCTTTCTCTGCTCTTTCCTGTTCCTGGGGACTGTTATAACAGGTAATTAAATTTTCCAGTTTTCCTTTGCTGTCACTCTTCTCCTGGGGCTTGGCATATGAATTGAAGGGCTTTAGTGTGTAGCGGTGCCTGCAGGAAATGGCAGGACCCACACAGCAGTCCCATAGCAATGCTGCGGTGCTTCTTGAAGCACCTGGTCTGTGTTACAAAGAAGATCCAAGGCTTCTTGCCTTGGCTGCTGGCTGGCATCTCAAAGATGCACCTTCTGTGGGCTTCAATAAGGATTCTCTATCCTGCCTGTTTCAGAAATGCTCTCTGCCTTATCCAGGAGAGTGGTTTCCCTTGCTCACCGTAACACATTCCAGTCTCCTCTGGGGCCTCTGCTGCCCCTCTAAGTCCTGGGGAAATTTATTTGGGCTCTGCATGGTGAGTTAACTGCCTTCACATCTCTCTTGCTCCCTCTGTCCCAGCATTCATTAAGGCTGATCTCCGAAGACAGCAGGCCAATTTGGATAATGAACAGACTGTGAGTAAACCCTGCTTCAAGTCCCTTCTGTGCCCCTGCCGTTAGCTCAAGACAACAGCCAACCTCCCCCCTTTCTAGGAATGGGGCTGGCCCTTTTTGAGTTATGACTGCAGCTGCAATTCTCTTCTCTTATCCTACCACTTCTTGCCCAGCCTCTGGGGAAGCTCCTTGTAGTCATTTTCAGACCCGTGGCTGTAAACCCATCTCTGCCAGCCGCAGGGGCCTCTGTTTGCTTACTGTTAATGTCATGCAGAATCTGTAGGCTCTGGTCCTCTGGGAGTCTGCGGGGCTTCACACATCTTTGTATTGGCTAGAGGCAGATGTAGAGCAGCGCTGTGTTCGCTTCTCTCCCCTGACAATGCACTGAGCCTTCCGGTGCTTTGCCCTTGTTTAGAACTGGGTAACTATTATTCCAAGCCCCTAAGGAATCAGGTTATTCCTCTTATTCCCTGTCCTCAGCTGCCAAGTGGGGTTCAGTGTGTGGGATTGGAGGAAGCTAAGTGGCAAAGCCCAAATGAGGGCTTGAGCAGCCTGGCTCCACACACTTTTGTGCAGTGCTGCGGACAAGGCTGCTCGTTCATATGTGCACATCAGAGATCACGGTATGATGTCCCTGTGGCATGCTATGCAATAGATGCAGCTGTTTGCATGTGGGACAGGGCCTCTGGTGAACTAATTGCCACTCTTAGAAGCTCTCCCTGCAGGGAAAGGGAGGGGACTGGTGATTGCTTGGGGCTCTTTTCCTTATTGCTTTGGGCTCCTCTTCTAGGATGTTAGGAGAGACGTCCACTCAACGTTCATGAAGCCATCAGCGACCATGACTAGCAAAGTGCATAAACTCAGTTCTCTGCTGGCTCGAGTAAGCTCTTTTCAGAAGACAGTGCTGCCTTCCTCCAGATAATCTAATCAGTCCGATCTGGAGAGAGACCAGAAGGTCCAAGAAGCAGCTCTGCTCCGACCGGCTGCTCAGGAAGGTGGATTTTCAGTTATAAAATATATGCTTTTTTATTTTTCGTTTACTTTTACTGAACTATCAGAGCACTAATGCAGAAGGTAGGATAAATAAAGGGAACTGATGCTGCCTTGAGTAGTTCTTGCGCATATAATTCTAGACTAGATGGGGGAAAACAGCTGTACAATTTATCTAGTTTAGGTAAAAGAGTCCCTCCCCCTTGTCATAACTTAAAAATAATTCCTGGTGTTTTTTTTTTTTCTGCTCTGAGGCTTACAACTTTGGCTGATTTTAGCTGTGGTGAGCATCATGGTCTATGGGACCAAGCTAGAAGACAACTGCTCTCCCAGAATCCTAATGTGAATGGGGCTAGCTGGAACACACTTAGCTAAGCCGAGCTGGGATAAAGACCAGTCTGTTTTGATATACACCAAACTGCTTGTATCCCTCCGTTAACAGTGCTGAAGTCACAGGCAGAAGATGAATTGTAAGGCCAAACCATCCTCTGCAAGCCCTGAGGCAGCAGGGTTGTAATGAGAGGTGCTGGTGGCACTGTGGTTTAATTCATAATGCATATGTGGAAGGCCCAGGAAATATCAAGCGCCTTTGGCAGCAAACATGATGCATAGTAGCAGTAAGGACCTTTCCTTTTGTGAGATATTTCTCTCACCAGATGAATTGTACACTTTTGCTTAAGCCATTTTTGGTATAAATCTTTTTTGTATCAATACAATTGTTAAAGCTTGCTGCTGGAGGGGGAAAGGCATTGAGATCAGAGCAAATGCGGTACAGGTGTCATTTCTATAATCCTAAAAGCCTCCAGGACTGATTGCAGTGCAAACCAGAGGGATGTGTGTGAGGTAGCAAGTCTCAATCAGTCAAAAACTTCACTGTCAGCTCCTTGCCCCTGAGGAGTCATGCTCTGAGGAAGTCATGACGGACACCTCACCACACCCCCAAATGTGGCCTCCACATGGCCGAGTTCACCTGGGTACTTCTCAAGCATAACAAACAACCCCAAGTGCTCTACAAACTGAAGGTGGGCTGAACGTGGTGTTCTGTTCATGGATGCCTCAGGAGAGTAGCCAGCTGGGCTTGGGCAGTGTGTGCTGCCTTGTCGAGAGCTCTGACGGAGTCAGGTACTGGAGCCTTTCTACATGGCATAGCTGCCTTACACATGCTTGGATGATTTTACAGATTTCTTTCTTTGCCTATTCCTTTTATTTTCCCCTTTCATTTCCCTCCCTACTTGACCCCATCTTTTCTGGGATGGTGACATGTGGCTGTTGTTACAGAGACTCCAAGGCAGCAATCAGGTCACGGATTACGGGACTGTAGCTTCTAACCCTAACCCCATCAATTTCCATTCCT
>NW_010111157.1:27669-28432 GCF_000699245.1 Pterocles gutturalis
CAAAGGTAGGAGAATCGCATTAATCTGCTTCTCTGAACGCTTATGGGTGGCACAGGCACCAAGCCAATGGCACTTGTGTTATGACAGCAATGGCTGTAGAGTACTGAGAATCTTTCTGGCCTTCTTGGGTACCCACCTGAGAGGAAAGACAAGACAGTTCTGAGGAACAGAGTGGAGATCCCCTCAGACTCAGGTCAGATAGGGGCATAGGGATTCAACTAGGTGTAGCAAGGCAACACCTGATGCTGGAGCAGATGGAGAACTGAATTGTCAGTAAGTTTTTGGGGAGAGGAGGTGCAGGCGTTTGGAGATTCTTCTCTGACATTACTTTTACAGTCCAGATTCTTGGCTGGAAGTGATACCAGGAGCCCTGTAGAAGAGTTGCCTTTGATCACAGCCTGGAAGCATGGCCAGCTTCAAGAAGGAAGTTTAAAAACATCTAGCAGTAACAGAGTCATTGGGTTGGTGCCTTTTGTTGTAAGAATGCTTGAAAATTTTAAAGCTCTGTGCTTGCTCATCTGTGAATCTCAGTGGCACTTGGCATTTTCTCAGCTGTTGCTCAGGGTGTAATGCTTTATTACTCACTGTCCTCTGCTTTGCACTGACTGGCTGATCTGCCAAGTTAACCATGCTACCCTTTGCTTTTCGAGGTGTTCATCTAGTGTGTGTATCACTTAGTGCCACAGCCAACAGGACTAATAGGCAAAAACAGAGTGAGTCCATTGGGAAAAACAGCCTTAATCCTGCTAAAACTAGAGCAAGC
>NW_010111158.1:0-50421 GCF_000699245.1 Pterocles gutturalis
ACGAGCCACCTCCTCTGCTGCTGCAGCATATTGCAGGTGGCAAGCCTGTGCTGCCTGCTCTCTGTGGGCGGAGAGCTAGCTCTCTGCTCTCTGTGGGTGGACCCTAGCTCTCCACCCTCCCAATAGGAATTTAAGGACTCATTCATCTAATTTAGTGACAAAAAGTACAGCTGAAAAAAAAATATAATGGAGGATGTATATTTAGGCTAATCCACATTAGAGGGCAACACCCAGAAAAATCAACAAATTACAGTGAAAAGGTCACCTTCAGACTGAAGTAAAGAACAAAGACAAGAGTTTATAAACTGGTTTGCAATCAACCACAAACATGCCACCTTACATGGCATTTTAATTATAAATGATTACTTCTTAAACAGGATTGCAAGTAACCAAGTCAGATCCTGCCCACTTTTAGCAGGAAACAACATGTTTTGAATGTAATGGTAGCTTGACACCAAAGTTAATCTTGCTCCATATTATGCACTAATTATGCACTGATCAGTAATACAATAATCTCTCTAACATACCTCTGGAATAAGAAGGGTAAGTTTCTTTAGCCAGTCTTGCAAATGATCACTGTCCGCCAGACTGGATTTCACCAAGGAACAACAGTGAGCCCAACTCACCAAGAGCCACATTGAATAATGAGTGACTGAAAGAAAATGAAAATAAATTACACTGTAACTAACAGAATAGGCTTTTTAGGTTGAAGAGTTGCATAGTTCTAGCACATATGACGTTTATTTCAGTCATACTAATGTACAAGACTAAGCCCTTAATGGCATATAAGATATTACCTAAACTCAGAATTTTAACAATATGCTTACTAAATACTGACCATTGTACTAGTGATGACAATTAAATTAGATTACTCTAAGGATTACCAATCTGGGGCACAGCCCTTATCTGCATCTCTACTTCTTAAGCAGCGAGCTGGTACTTTGCTAATGTGTTGTATCCTGTCTTAACATGAACAATTCCCAGGACTAACTAGTTTATCTGTTCCTTTCTTCTTAACAGCTACAAGTAAGACTTTAGTAGGTGATACATAGCATTTACTGAGAATTTGAGTTCATAGACATTAACATCCACAGGGCAGACCAAAGTGGAAAAACTGAATGCAACATATAAACCTAGGAGGACATACCCATATTTGTGTGTCCCTGCACCATACTTTCAACAATTACTTTGATACAGACCTAGTCTGACACAGGTAATCTAGATCTTTTGTAAGAAACCTCCACAAGAGAGACAGATGGGGTAGCTCCAAGGAATTCTGGTCCCAGAATGATTTCTGTAAACCCGAATAAAGGTGACTATCGGTGCCTCTGTTATGGTGTTATATATGCTGCTCTTTGGAAGATAAGAATACAGCTGGTTTTCCTACCAAAAACAGTTCTTCTGCAGGCATAGCTACAATACAAAATTTCAATTTCAAAAAAAAATTTCAATAAAACAATTGCCAGAGAAGGAAAGTCTCTCTGTGTATTCCCACCTAGATTATAACAGCCCTAACACTACCAAGGAATACAATTTTATACCATTGTAATGGTGGAATAAATCAAACATGATTTGTTATCTTCAATATGCTTTCATTACTATTAGTTCATAATATCGTCAACTTCGCAGCACTAACCTTCATGTCTTGATCTGTGATCAGACTGAGCTTTCAACACCCTGAACAGGAAGAAGATAAAGCCATTTAAACTTTCTCACAGAATGTAACACTTAGAAATACAAGTACGCACAAGTAACAACAGTTACTCTTAAGTGCCCACTAAGAAAACTAAAATTTTCATCTTAAAGGGATTAATTCTTGCATCATTCAAAATTAGCAACAATAATAAAACTATTAAAATCTTCAAGTCACCCCCTTAAAGCTTTATGGACTACAAGGTAAAAGTCAAGAAAAAATACCCACAATCCCTTAATTTTATCCAAAAGAGAGCAGATGTAAAACAAAACTAAGAAGTGACCCATACAGAAGAAGCTAGCATTCTTCACAGAGAACCACACTTTACAAACATTTGAAAACTTTAGACCAATTTAAATGTTTGTATTTATTTACTTATACTTCTATAAATTGCAATAAAAAGTTATGAAACCAAAACCATACTGTATATGTTTAAAACTATTCCTGCAACTCAACTAGATGTTAAAGTTAGTTACACTTGCTGATTTGGCTGGAAATGCTCTGAAAGTCCTAAACAATCTTTTAAAAATATGGATACCCATACTATCCATTACTTGGAATCAAGTAATTCTAAAACACCAAATGCAGCAAAAACCATGCCCTCCTCACCATCAGTCTGACTCTGTCAAGATGCAGTTTCATACAGGATTGCTTTTCTTAGGACAGCAAGCAAAAAGGACAAAAATCTCTAATAGCCTGTTTCTGAAGGTAAAATTTTGCCTTCAGTACATGCACTGTCACTAAAACAATAATGGTAATTTCAGCAGTAATAAGCTAATGTTATTAGGATGGGAAAAATAAGTAAAAACCAGCAGATGACTAAGCAGCTTAAAAGTGATTTTACTTTAATTTCTTCTTTACACTGCCTTGAAATTGAGAATGCTAATTGCTACAGACAGAACAAAGAAATAGTTTTGGCATGAGAACTTATGAGAACATACCATATATATTTTGTTGCTCTGTGTCTTATACCCTGACCATTGAGAGTGCTCACCTCTATCCTCTTTCTCACTCCTCCTATAAGGGTAGGGTAACTACCAGAAGAGGTGACTAAGAAAAGCAAGCTTAACGCCTATAGACTTAAATTTCTGATGTAAGTGTTAACGGGGACTACAACTGAAAGAGCTATTTACTTTTTTTAAAGCGGTGATGAAAATGTGCACACTTGATTAGCTTTATTACAAAAATAAAAAGATATTGTACCTAGGTGCCAAGTTGTCATATGTATAAGCAACTGACATAAGTCGCTGAATCAAACTGGTTCCCTGGACAAGTACAAGAAACACCTTTAAAAATTGAAGTCAAAAGAAAAAAAAACAGTTAATATAACAACAAGCTTTTTGATCTGTTTTTAAATTATACACACTGTGTGAATCTAAAACAAACCCACCTGTGTAGAGGGAGGAAGAGCAAAAGACAAATCATAGCATCTCCATAGTTAAAACTTACACTGCTTTTCATTAAGGCAGCTCTAAAATCTTGTGTTTCATTGACTAAGTCTAAACGGTAAAATTTCAGTCTATTTGTCTAAGCAAGATAATTTAACTCGATAGCAAACCATTTATTTGATCCTTTTAGTAAAAATACAGTATTATTTTAAAAGCATAGACTATTCACTTCCTTTTAAAAAATCTTTGGCTTGAGGACACCGGGCTGAAGATGAGGTTGGATATGTAAATTTCACCTGTCTCTGTGACAGGCATTTTATTGAATATACATTCACTTAAAATTACTAATTTTTAGAGAATCTGACAGGCTATACAGAATTTTGAAATCAAAGTCTGAAGAAAGGCTTTTAAAATATTTAAATAGCAAATCCACTGCAATAAAAAATACTCATCAACTGACAACTAAAACCAGTTATAGAAACTGGCAGCAGCATTTACACACAGCCAATGTTAAAAAATTTAATATATTTTATAATTTTCCTCTATCATAGTAGCTTTGGTAATTTAGGGATCTGTTTTGTCAAAAATACCTAACACTTATAGAAGAGTTAAGGTCTTTCCATGTATGACAATGACAAGTGGGAAGTTTGGCTCCAGCTTACAGTTCAGATCTACACTTTCTGGCAATCACAGCTGGTCCTGTGCACAAGAACAATTGATTTTCAGCGAACATATCCCTGATACCAAAATACTACACTTGCTTGGTCTATATTTGGAAATTAGCATGCAGGAATATGGTAGGAAGGTTTAGAAGTTCAGGTAAATTTATCATACACTCAGATATCCCTAGCAGAGTAAGTTATTTTAGTGTTTACTAAAGGAATCTAAAATATATTTAGTGAGGACTGGGACAGCCTATATAACAGGTTACTGTAAAAAAAAAGAAGTAATTTGGAAAACAAAATCTAAGAAAGAGGTATAAAGCACGGGAATTCTGAATTCCCAATTCACGTGCTCACCAATCACCAAGACCCTTTTTGTTCCAGCTTTTAAAACTTCCAGGTTTAAAGCAATTAAAATACTTTTCGGAGGAGAATAACATGTAGGATATAGATTAATAATAGTAACTTTTCTACTACATTGTTTTATTACCAAAATCAAGGCTTCATACAACAAAGGAGCAATTTTTTGAAAGTTCACAAAATGGACACACTCTTCGTCTCTCACCTCTGTCAAACGAGGTATATGAAGGCCCTTTGCATGGTCACTTGCAGTCTTCCTTGATTTGCCTGGCCATGTTCTTTTTCTGTGACTCTCTGCTACACCAGACCAGGCAAAGACATCATGGTAAGCTAAATCCAGATCCGAAGGATCAACAGCAAACTGGCATATCAGTTTCAGCAAGCAAGCAAGACAGTCTAGCTGCCACTGTGAGTAAGGAGAAGATGAAATTTCATTTTTTCAGGCATTTATTTTACATATCAAGTTTATTTTTCATTTCAAGGTACTATGGAACTTGAAATGCAAAGCTTAAGAAAGGTATAAAGGATAAACAGCTAGAACTAACTGGCAAAACCTCACTAAAGAGGAAGGGTATAATCCCCTTACTTCTTATAATGAAAATATTGTCATGATCTAGTCCTATTAACAAGTGCATTCAAGACATTCTGTTACTCAGTGCATTAAATAACACAGGAAATTTGTGCAGGAGTTAAATTCTACAGTTAAAAGCCTTTCCTGCATTGTATTCAACTATAGCGCAGGGTATAACGTATGGTATACAGAAGTACTTTCAAGTTGAATATATTTAACCATGCAGAGACAATATATACTAGCTTAAAAATCCCATTTTGTATTTTAACATCTCTTGTTAGGTGGAAACCACTGATTCATTTACTAACTCTTGAGTTCAATTTCCTTGGCTCTCAGCCATGTGGTTATAGCCAAACATAGCACCTGGTCAGCTCCACCAGCAGAATGTGCATTATCAGAGGAAAATTAACAAAAATAGAGCACCATGTCACAGCACATACATGCGTAAGTCTGAATAGAGAGGACAATTTGTTTCTAATATTGAAAGAATTTTAGAACACACACATCAAAATCAGTTAAAAACAAACTTTTAATAAAAAGTATACCTCCCTTCTTTTTGGCATTTCAGTAACTGTCATCAGTTTTATACATACATGTGTATGCTTGTTCATTTACTTCTTTTTATGTACATGACTCAGAGCTTGCGATATTTATTTTTTTTAATCAAATGCTATGGAATTGAAAATAAAAAACTACTCTAATAAAAAGAAGTTTTCATTATGACATGAATTTACCTCAAACTAGTAACAGAATAATGATGAAAAAGACATATAAGAATTACTAACGATAATGCTCATTATTGAAAAATGTCTTTATTAACACCATAGCCACAAAGCTACCACTTTCGTCTCAGTGCTGACAAGGGGAAATGGTATTTCTTGGCCTCTTCAGAGGGAAAGATAATTAACAGACTATGGCTTTTAAAACAGACTGTAATAAAAGTTTCCAAATAGCAACCTTCCCTAAAACAAGAAGAAAAAACAGCAAAAAATAAAATACCTCCTTCATGTTTGGCAAATTTTGACTTTTTAAAAGAAGCCTGATATGCAATAGTATTATCAATGCAGTTGCAACCATTCCTAAAGATGGAATCCAGTTTATTTTCTAAGATGTTCCCATGATCTACAGTTTTACGTTCTACAAACTAGGAATTTTTAAGTCTAGACAAAAAATTAAACCAAAAATACACAGAAAAATACAAAGGGTGGTTTTTAAATATAAAAAAGTGTAAGTTATGAAGACTTTTTTAAAAAAATTAATTCTTCCAGGAAGTTAGAATATTCAAGAAAAAAATATATGATTGCATAGACTCTTCCGGTTTCAATTACAGAATTCCTTTATTTCACTTACTATAGAAAAGTAGCTATAACAAAGTCTGAAAGTAATGAGGTCTTTCCAAATGTCAGCTATGTTATTCTGGAGAAAGAGGATGAGTAAACACCTACCACAGTCCATGATTCCTGTTCTTTTGGCTCTAAGATTCCAGAATTGAAAATTTCTAGTAACTGTTGGAGCCCTCCAGCAGCAACAAACTGTAAGTATATTATGGAACCAATGTGAGAAAAAGTAAATACAGACATATCACTAAGCTCAGTTAGATATGAATCTAAGCTTTATAAACAAATTTTTAAAAAAATCTGATAAACTATTCAGCTAGATAGTTTATGGAAAACAAAAGAAATAATTGTACACAACTATGACAAATTTACAGGCCTGATAACCCTGAAAAACTTTAAAATGTTATACATAAATTTGAGATAAAAACCGCTAAGACAGATAATGTTTTAAATGGGTTTTAATTTTATGTCTTTTTTTGGAAAACTATGTTAGGTATCACAGAATACTGTAGGAAAATCAAACCTTGCAGCTCCACGTGTTTTTACTATTTTCTATTTGATCTTCACTCGAATCATCTGAGTCTGGGTAAAGATCGCTGTAACTTCCCTAAAGATAAACAAGAACAATTAATTCTAAAAACAAATAATTAAAATACTATAAAATAACTTATCAATGTATACTTTGGTTCAGAGAGAAAAACATATATTCAGTGCAACAAACTCTGTTACCGTAGATTCACGTCTTATTCTCCTGTTGGGCTTTCCCAAAGCTTCAATAATTTCCAGGGCATACAGAAGTTTATGGGCACTTTTTATTCGCAGCAGATCCTTCCAGCTAAAGCCATCATTACCCTTAAAAGATAAAAAAGACAGAAAGCAATTAATACAAACACGTAATGCTGATCAATATGAAAAATGCAAGGAGAGGATTTTTAAAGTGATGTGGACAAATTATTTGGTTTTTAATTTCATCTATTATGTTAAATGAGACAATTTCAAGTATATTTCTATACACAACAATTTGAACAATGTGAATTCAGCAATGAAATTTGAGCAAACCTCCAACATAATAATAAGCTAAAGTACACACAATTTTAAAGTAGAGGAAGCCAAACATTATACTCCAAATTATAATTCCACCAAAATTCTGATGCATGTGTCCATAAATCTTTAATATCTAAAAACTGTTAACATGTAGTTTCAACAACTTTTGAAGAGGAAAAATTTTCATCAATAGGGCAAGAAAAGGTAAGTACCCATGTTTCTGCAATTACAGAAGAGAGTACAAAATGATTACTACCACAACAGCCATAATGTTAAAGCAAGGCTGCAAATGAAGAAACTGCTGCTTCAATTCAAACCAAAAGATTGCAACAATTAGCATTGATTATTCTTTTCATTTATCAAATCATTTTTTAAAGAAATCACAAAATCAAACTTCAGGAACTAAACTAAACTCTGTTTAGTTTAATTTCACAAGAATTATTAGGGTTTTTTATTAGCTTTACTTGTGTCTCAGCATACTTAACATACCTACTATTTAACATTCCTATTTGGGGAAAATTAAACTAAAACACTAGACACTAAATATCCATGTATAATAAAGATAAATATGTAAAACAAGCATTCTTTGTTCACCTGCTCATCTGAAATATTCTGGAATGCCTGCAACATATTAGGGCACGTTGGCAGAAGCATTAACAGTTCCCAGACACGTCTGGATAAATTTTCTGCATGGAGATGGAGTTCTTCACATCTTGCACTCTGACAAATCACAGAACAACCATTCTTATTGCAAACTTCTTTGTGAAAACAACCTTGCTAAGATTTCGAAGTTCAAAAATGTATTTATTCTTAATTAAAAAGCTGCCTGTTTCCTATCCTAATGTAAATCCATAAATGGAACATGACAGTTGAAGTCTCACTGAACCTGCAAGAAACTAAGTTCCATTACCTTTGAATGTAAATAAAACTTAAAAATAAACTACTGGTTTGAATATACTAGTGGTTATTTAATTCCCCACAAGCTAATAATGGCATATAAGACAGAAAACTCAAGTTTTTGCAATAAAACCTTTATAAACCTTTCTTCAAGCCAATTCCCATTAGTAGTCACCAC
Source organism: Pterocles gutturalis (assembly GCF_000699245.1). Lineage (NCBI taxonomy): Eukaryota > Metazoa > Chordata > Aves > Pterocliformes > Pteroclidae > Pterocles > Pterocles gutturalis. The sequence goes on from NW_010111158.1 coordinate 8,131, forward strand.
ATCTATTTAAGTAAATATTCTTCATTAAGAATTACTTTTTCATAGCTTCTACAACATTCAGAACATTTAAAATATGTCAGAACAAGGTTGTCAAGAAATCCAGAAAAACCATGATAATGGTTATACCATATGTGAAATGTGCATAGACACACAATAAACATGTCTAGCGATTGGATAGAGTACACAAGAAATAGGCTAGATAGGAAAAATAGATCAAATTAAGACTTAAATGTAATTATTCTAATAAAATTACTCTAAATTACCTCACTGTCTTCCATAGCCACCTCTCCAGAAGGAGGCTTAAAAGAGGCAAGCATCTCTAACAAATCAAAAAGGGTGGTAAGATGTGGTTCTTGCAGGAGTAAAAGCATTGGAATGTTGTCCTTCTGAGGAGGAGGTAAGCAAGATGCTGGAAGCTGGACACCTTCACCTTTACGTTCTCTCCTTGGTGCACCGAGGGATACAAACACCATCTAGAAACAGAGAGAAACAAAAAGGAGGAGAGAGAGAGAATATTTAAAATGCATGCTAAAGCCATGGAATGTTTTCAACAGTATCAGAATTAACTTAAAGATACATCAATAACTTTGATGTAAAATCTTTACTGAGCAGCATTTTGAGCAATTCACTGAAGGCATTCATCGCGTAGTTGCATACACTTTTTGCTGTTGTTACAGTAGATGGTCCTGTTTCCCTGTCCCTCACCACTTACTTTGCTATTCAGGCTGGGGAGACTCTAATATCAATCTGACTTCTCAGTACATTAATGAAATGGCACAAAAACTAATCCAGAGGAAAAACAAGATAAATTGTCTCAAAGGACCAGAAGAATGCTGGTGAGGGCATAGCAACACAAATAGCAGTGTAGCTAGAAAAGCAGACATTTGTTACACTGGCATAACCACGTTGTAGAAAGCCATTTTCAGATTAACTCTTCCTGTTGACTCGTTATCAGCATGGGATAACATGTATCGATCACACCCAGAAGAAACTAACGACTGAAGACACAGTCCAACATATCATCCGATTTGGAACCACAAGAGTCAGGATAGACCAATTGCCACAATTGCTAACAGCCAGCAACGGCACATGTCATCATATCAACCAGTAATAATATTTCTAAATGGCTGTTAGCAGATCCCTAAAGTGTACAGTATGAGTTTAGTCTTCCTTTAGAGAGAAAGAACTTATGTGATGGTCTGCTGCTAAGTTTTGTTATACTCCAACCTCCTCAAACAGTCATTATGCCATTCACACTTACACAAATCAAATCAGCCTTTTCCATACTGTTGACCTCAGCAAACTTATGAGTAGACCACTCTAACAGGAACTTTGAATTGAGATAAAAAATTAGAGATAAGCATTAAAAAAAAATGCTTCAGATTTAACTTGTGAAAGGAGAGAGCTAGTCACTGCTACTATGGAATTAGTATGTATTCAACAACACAGACAAAATGTGGATATTTGGTTCTGTTTTCACTGGTCCCTTGTTTTCCCCGATGAATGAAAAACCTGAAATTTTTATTTTCTTCCCTGAGGTCTCACATCTGCTAACATAACCAGAATTAGGCTTTAAAATTTCTTAATTATTTTTAAAACATCAAGGACCAACAGCACTAGTTTGATCTTACAGGACACCATGAAACAACTAGTTTCAGAAAACTGTAGGATGCTCTGAAAGCAAAGTACACCTTCCACCACCACTACATAAATCAGTTGCACAAGACTAAAGCAACATATCAACCAATCTTTTTCAATGACTGCTATCTATACGCTGGTAATACCTGCATATCCTTAAAACCCAATTCATGAAGTGTTTTTTCATCATAATCAGTTGTCAGTTCATGCCCAGATGAAATCATTCTCACGGGTCCCATGAGGCCACCTAGGACAAAAACATATTTCAGTAAATTTCTGTAACCACAGTTTCACTTTCTAATGAAAGTTCTAAGACTTATTTTTAATAGTACACCCTTCACTAGCAATTAAAATAAGGCAAAAACTTAACACGATTTCCTTATGAAAACTGTTTTTTACAGTAAACTAAATTTACTTGCATATACTCCAGAATAACCTTTTCAATAACACTTCACCCAATCTTGTAGTGAAAAGTGTTCACAATACAGATGAAAGCACATCTTCTAAATATTCTGCAGTAAATTATGTTATGCCAGAGGAGGATAATGGAAAATGATTGTGATCAATAAAATCCTTTTGTACCACACCTGTGATAAAGTCAGCAAAGGCAAAGAAGCAATGATTAATCTTAGTTAAATGTAATTTGGTACTGAAGACATCAGATACTTCAGAAAGGAAAAACTGAAAGCAGGAACCCAGAATTACAATGCACAATGGCTTTAAACCTCAAGAGTACTCATATAGTTCTAACCACTAATTCTGGTGCACAAAGATATTTGTCATGGACTGAAATTTGCTACGCTTTTCAGCTCCCGTTCTTACAAGTACGCCTTTCCCAACATTAGGCCCTGGCCCTTCACACCAGTGAAGAGCAGCTTTACACTGACACTATTCTGAAGAAGCCTCATTGAAATCCCAGTGCTGAAGTAAAGCTTATTTTTTTTAACCTCTTGCAGAAATCTTGGGAGGTACTCAGTATACAGTGGTGGAAAGACAGGCTAACAGGAGTGCTAAAGGAGAACAACAGCAAAAGAAAATGCTAGTCAGAGTTAACAACAGATGAAACAAAGTAGTAAAAAAAAAAATGCAAATCTAGAATTCCAAAAGCCAAAGTTGTTACAAAAATTCTGTTATCTCTATTTCGTGAAATTGAAATCCCATCCAGGGAAATAACAAAAAACCAATTAAGGACAACAAGTTTTAGCCCTATAAGGAAAAGGCAAGAGGAAAACTTGTACTCTGACATCATGAGACTTCAGTTTTTAATGTAATTTAATAAATTCTGCTCAGATTTCTACCTCAGTTGATGAAATAATTGTGACTTCAGGTTCCAAATCAGGAATTGGGTTTTTTTTGTTGTAGAATAACTAATACAGATGTATTAAAATGGACACAGTAAAAGGTCACTGAGACAGAAGTGTGCACTACATACTTTACAACACATCTCCTGTGATGCAGAATGACCCAAGGTTTTAAGTGTAAACAGTCAATACACTGAACTATAACTCATAGACATCTTTGTGACCAACAAAATGTTATTAGAAAGTCCTTCCTTTTTTTTTTAAAGCTATACAAAACAGCGCCCAAAATAGGGTATGGATGAGTAAAGCACAGGTTTTAATCGCAAGTCTCAATTTCAGTCCTATCTTCTCAAAATTAGCAGTTGAAAAGTAAAAATCATGTGACTAGATTACTCCAAACACACAGTGGCATGCAGAGAACAATGAAGAAACGCTTCTTCAGGAGTTTGGCTAATAAGAGATTTAACCTATTACAGGATTTTATGCACCTATCAGCCAACACTGGTATTAATTACAAGACAAAGCACTTAGATGCATTAATACAGGTTTTAAACCTAGTGAAGGACATTGGGTTTATGAATCGACAGATAAAACTTTCATGGTTCTCCAGCTTCCCATAGTTACGATACGTTAATAATTAGTGTAATAAGCACAGAAAAAAATAAAACATCCACAAAAAGCATACAAAATCACAGATGTCAGCACAGGCACTATACAAAACAGAAGACACTGTACATACGTAACACAACTGAACTGCAGCTGCTAGGACTGCAATTCTGAATTTTCTGTATCATGTTTCTAAAATCCTAGCTAAAACAAAAATAAAAATTTCTGCTATATGGCTATACTTAGCAGAAAACAAGATAGTTTCTTCACTAAAACAGCTTCTGATGAGTCACTAGAAAAGCATTTCACAAAGATAGTAATTAAGATGTCAGAAATTCAGTCTGGTTTACTGACAGTGTGTCTCATTAAACCATTTTTTAAAAAAGTTGTTAAACTATGAAAAGAAAGTCAGATTCATGTTTACACATATTCCAATGGTCAGTGGTGTTGGAAAAAGATGTTTATGGACTGAACTCATTCAGATAATACATATTACATGCTAACTCTTACTCATAATGAGAAACAAAAATAGAAAACATTGCGGAGATGGAGAAGATAATTCAGAAAACATTATGAACAGCAATAAGCGATAACTATACTACAATATTTAGCACCAACAGGATTTAGAAAATGTCCTCCTTCTAAAGAATAAAGCAGAAATTTTCGTTCCCTTTCTTTACCTGTTTTGAGTGAATAACAAGAGGAAGCATATTAATCACACTGTAAGCAAGCAATGACCACCTCAGGAGCAAGGTGACATTCCAAATTAAGAGCATCAAAAGAGGACAAATAATCATTTTTGCTACAGGATGATCATAAATTAAAAAGCAGTTGCAGGAGTAAGGAAAATCTCACACCTGACTGGAATACATATATGTAGGATATAAATCATGAACTTGAACTATAACTTCAAATTCTGAATCACTGGGAGAGCCAGAAATGAATACATTTCACACAACACAGAATAAGGTTCTAAGTAACAGAATCTCCAAATTACAGAAAATAACATAATTACTTAAAACAATGAGAAGAAAAATAATGTGTGGAAAAGTCTATTGGGACTTGGAGATTGGCTAAATCTAACGACCTTTGGCAGACCTAAGTTTTCTTTGCTATTTCAAATAAATGGTAGCACTCAAGAAACAACACAAAAGCAAAGGTGATGCTAACTATAACTACAGCTAGAAGAAAATAAATCATAATGCTTGCTTATTTAGGATATCTCTGGAAGAAAAAAACAATCTTCTAAGCTCTAAATGGATGAACCCTCATAAGGGCAAAAAATACAGTTATGAGTCCTACAGCTTACCAGGGAAATCCCCTTTGCGGCTGCTTTGGCCAAACTCCTGAAGCTGTGCTTGTTGATTTATCTGCTCCTTCTGCAAATTTTCGTACCAATGGGTGACTTCTGCCCGTAGATCAGCCACCTGATCACTAGGATACATTTCTATAGTCATCTGAAATAAAACATATTTTTCAAAGTGCACAAGGGGCTTACTGAAATCTAACAAGGTAGGATGTACTTTTAAAAGGGCTTTTAAATCACCTTGTCAGGAAGTCCAGCTGGCTGACATACAATTCTTAGTGGTAGTGACTGTTTGTCACTCAGGGCTTTCAAGTGACTGCTGATACCAGTGCCTTCAATCTGCCACTGTCTCAGATGATACGCAAACCTTAAGAACAGGCAAAAACATTGAAAAAGTATTTTTTTCAAAACCTATTTAACACAAACATTTGATAAGTAATGAAAGACAAAACTTGCAACTTTATTCACTGTTTCTTTCAAAGTAGGAGGAAGTTATTGATATTCTCACGGTTTTTCAAATAAATCTAAAATAACTCTGAAAAAGTTTCTTTGGTGAGGGATGGGGAAAAACAAACCATATCTGTACGTCTATATACAAGGACAAGGGCCAACTCGTCTAACTGTTTAAACCTTACATATTGCCTTTCAAAATTGTCCACTACTGTCCTTACTTTACACAAAGAAAAACAAATACTTAAATTAATAATAAATCATAACTTCTTACAATAAGAAGAATGTAAAACAATTCTGCATCCAAATATGTCAATATTTACCTTCTCCTAAAAGCCTCCAGGTGTGTCTTCAGCATTAAGAGTCCTCTTTCAATAATGGTCAGACTTGAATGAGAGTCTTGCTCAAGGTTACTAGAAGCTATCATCAGACTCTCCATACACTTGCTAATAAATTCCTGTTCTTTTTCCAGACCAGTTTTACCTGCAATATCAGTTAAAGCAAGTTATACATGCACAACTTTGGGACTATGCATTTTAATACTAAGAATAAAAAGAGGATAACACTATTTTTTGAAACATTTTAAATAGAAAATAAAAATAAAAAGTCATACCATTGATATAATAAGAGTTGATATACTGGATAGCTGCTCGACTGACATCAACAGACTGTGCTCTTAAAGCAATGCCCCAGAACTGGTCCATTCCACACAACTGGTTTGACAAAAGCAAAACAAACACAGAAATAAAACATTGCCTCATTATTTTACTGGGAGTGATGCTTTTCTCACACGAGACATTTTATTTGCCTCTTGATACAATTACTAAAAATATCTGGTTTTCCCCTGCTTGGGCTCTCACCACTGCACACATCAATTACTATAAAATTCTAACTTTCACAGACATATTTTCATACTTTGAAAAAGCATTAGGAGAACTGGTTAACATTCAAAACAGTGAATTTTCATTTTTGACAAACAGCAATACTTTTAAGTGAAGCCTTAAAACCACAACTATTGTTGGTATTCACCTCAAGAAGAGGAATTTTGATATAAAATTGCCTCAGATCAATTCACAGAAAAACATCCTATACATCATTATATTTCTAAGACATTGTCTCTGTATAAAAAACTACAGAAGAAAAACTTCTGAAGTACATCACACTTAAACCAAGACACATTTTACAACAGATTTCTAGTCATAACAGACTGTTACCTGAACTTTCTTATTTATAAAAGTAAATCTTACAAACCCACTCTTTAAACACAACAGTGAATACAGTTCAGTTATGCTAAGAATATGAAAAACTGCACAAAGATATGCAGACAACAGGTATCACTTTCTTTGTGGTTTACTATCTCTGCTTATAAAGTCAATAAATTCTCAAGAGATAATGCTGTTACAGTAAGTCATTTAACTTTTCCCTTCCCTCAGAAAGAAGAAAAACATGAGCACAGAATCTAGGCTTACCTCTGAGTTTGAGCCACCATCATATGCACTAGTAGCCAATCGAGCCAAATTACACAAATGCTGGAAGAGGTTTAGGCCAGTCATACTAATAGTTTCAGGTTTTAGTTGTGGCATCTAAATAAAATGAATGCACACTTTAGTATGGAAAAAAAAAATTCAGTGATGGGACAAATAGGAATTGCAGGGTATTTATTTCATTAGCACAGATAAACATTGTTGTTACTACCAGTCATATTCGAACTTAGTAGGTAGATCAATTAAAATTTATTCTTGCAAAAGATCACATTCTCTGAATTTTACATACAATACAAAAAAAAGCAACTATTATTGGATTAAACAAACCTGTTTTCTCTATCACTGATTTGGACTGCAACAGTGCAGAAGGAACAAAAATTACAATTGCAACATTAGCTACTTATCAACAGCAAGACAATTTGTTAGCATACATGACGTATCCATTCAAAAAACTCATACACTTGTAAAACTAGTCAAAAACTGTATAACCTTGAAAAAAGAACTAGACTACATTAATTATTGCACAATCTATCCAATTTGCAATGTCATCTGCTGAAATGGACGAGACCCCTTGCAAAAAACTCTACTGTTGCATGTTCGTATTTTCAGTGGATGTATGGATGAGATTCACACGCCCATCCCAAAAAGAAAATTTTTTGTTTTAGTCAGGTAGCTATATATCTATCATAAAGGAAAGTATATTTTTGGGTGACTTTTTTCCAAATTGAACTGAAGCGCTACATAGCTTCAGATACAACACGCACAGTATTTGCAAAGAAGCAGCCAACTAAATACTAGTGTGAAAAGAATTCACGTCCTTCTTCCCTCCAAGAAGAGAAAAATCACTGCATGACAAATGGGGCCCTCCCAGACTACTGACGATGTATTTTTCATAGAAACAATTTTAAATATGTTAAACAGTGCTGATATGGAAAGAAACACTTCTATTAGAATTAATAAGGTTGCAATTAACTCTACATACCTTTTCCAAAAAAAGATGCTTGTAAGTCTCCATACCCATAGCATGCTGATCTTTACTTCGTACTTGATTTAAAAACCAGTGTAGTGCATCATCATAACATTCAGAATCTTCTACTAAGCAGTGCCACAGTATGTCTACTTGTTCTAAACTCAACCCTAAAATTAGGGAAGCATTTTTAACTATTCCTTTTTAACATCAAATATATAGCAATATTCTACAAAACCCAAGAATACATACAGAAAAATCAGAATAGTTTTTGTCAAGACAAGAAATTTTTGGAAAGAACAAAATAAAAATGCACCATCTACCAATCAGGAATCACACACTTGTCTCCTTTTAGAGCTGTCAATCAGCTACAGTTTTTGGTCATCAGTGGTGTCAGTTGTTCCTAAACCAATGAGTAGAATGGGGTGGCCTAACATCTCGTACCAAACTAGGTTGTTTCTCAGTTCATGAGTAATTACTGGGCACAACCTAGAGTCCAGCTTTGAGCTCGGTATTGAGACTGTGGATGAAAGTAGCATCTCTACAGCTATTTTACTGTTACTCCTTTTAATAGGTTTATTGGCTTAGTTGGCATATAAACATTTGTGATCCCAACAAATTTCTTTAAAAAGAAATGTGGCTATCCTATCAACAATAGCAAATACACTGTTACAAGTTTTTTTGCTCTTGGCTACAGATGGCTACAGATATTCTCATTCATTACTATTCTCTGATGACCAGAGGGACAAGCCATATGTTGTATGCCAGCTTTGACTACCTGTAATGAGATTACCCAGATAACTCCTCCCTTCAGTCGTTTTAATAAATTACCTGAATATACAATCGGAGGAAAGTCTGTACAGAGCTGATGCTGAGACAACACTGAAGGCTATTAGTTTACAAGGGCCTAAGAAGAGAGTGGCCAGAACGATTTATGGAAGGGAAAGCCACCAAGGATTACTAAAAACACAGAAAACTATGTTCAACTTCGAATTCCAGCTGCCACATCAAAAGATTTCTATTTTTAACCTTTTAGAGTGAAAAGTTTTCAGCATCTGTACAGATCAACTATTATGCAGAATACCATTTGTGCAAAAGACCCTACAAGGAGTGTAAACCAATTTATGACAGTATTAAAACATAAAGAATTATGCCCTTTTGGTATCACAACTTACAGTGCATTCCAGTAAAAGACCTCTGGGAACACTGTGGACATCAATCAAAACCCAAACATATATTATCTTCATTTCAGTAATTACTACCATCCTAATACTTAGAAAAACTGAAGCACAGAGAACGTAAAAAAACATAAAACCAAAAAAATCTTCCTTCTTTTGAAACAGTATCAGAGAATATTTAAAACTGTATCTGTTTAAAATATTATATTTTTTAAGCTGATATTGATTACTAAGAACTACATGAGCCTTACTACAAGGTGCTTCTCTGGTAAGATAACCTCAAATACTTACTGAAATGATCTGGTGATCCTAGAGTTGAAAACACACATGTCAGGAATTGAAGACGAACCTGAACTTCTGCACTGTGGCTGTATCTAAAATTTAAATTTGTATAAAAATGGAAGTTTAATTTTTTATTGTCATAACTTTTTTCTCACTCACACATGTGCCTCTTAAAAGCATAAGTAAGTTTTTCTTTTAAGTTTCTTTCTGAACTCCTGATTCAGTACGTAGTCTATAGTCCAGTTGTTTGGTGTGGTTCTGTAACACGTACAGCGGAATGACACACTAGCAATTACTCAATAAGGTACTTTTTGGTTGGTTTTTGGGGGGTGGGAGTGGGGGTTTTTTGGTACACAGTCCAGCATCATTTTGTCATTAGCACCTTGCAGGGTCTGACCTTAATTTTTTTCTGAACTTTTAAAATGGTGATATTTCTACTCTGAATTTCATAACTTACACAAAAATATTAACTTTTATTTCTATTTCTAAGATAGAAGCTTAACGGTCAAAGGCTCAGTAAAACATATTGTTTTGCCTGAATTTAAAGCAATTCATCCCACTTTCAAACAGCTTTTTAAGTAATTTCTCACTAGAGCAACATCCAATATAAAGGTGTATGATGAAGTAAAAATTCGACCGATAAATACCAACATTTTTCAATTGCAGATGCCCGTATTTCTGTACTGACTTTGACATCTGTCAAAACATGAATAGTCTATTCCTCTGGGATTGGGAAGCTAGAAATTGTATCACTTGTGTATATACACCTAATTTTAAACATACAGTTTGGAAAGTGCAGATGAATGTGTTAAACAGAAAAAAAACTACTGCAATGGTTGATAGTAATAGATTTTAAAACTTTCTGAAACACTTGAATAGTTTTATGATATGAAATCACTTTAAATTTATTTGCATATATAAAATCTTTGTGTTTTACTTGTAAACAAATATTTAACATAATGTTTTACAAAAACGACATGAGAGTTGTTGCAAGGTTTTTTAAGGAAAAGGAAGATATTTAAAATGTTATTTTTTTTTACAGACCCTTGTCTCTCTAAGCATGTAATGTCCCTACAGAAAGCATTTACTTGTAAGAACACATCAGAAGCACCAGAATAAACATAGAAAAGAAACATTTAAAAACATAAAATATCAAACACTCAAAGTCAGTTGTGTACTTACAATGCATGTTTATGTCGTCCTTCCCTGACTGCCTGAATGTAGTGTACCAAATTATCAAAGAAAAGTTTCATCATATTAAGTTCCTTTTCTGCCCACCTGTGTCAATTTAAAGGGCAGAATGTATTACAGTTTGCTTAAAAATATCAGAATAGCTACAGAAATTAGACACGGAATTATAGGCAAATTGCATACACATAAAACCAAAGTAAACATTCAATTTTCCATCTACCATGAATTCAGGAGTATTCTCCAGTACAGTATTCTTCTTCATTGTCATGCATAAGTCTCTACAACGTCATTATTTTCAGGCATAGGACTGACAACACTCCCTTTCGAGACAGTAAAAACTCTTCCTAAAGGCCCTAATTCAGAAGAAGTCTTAAGCCAAAACTCAGAACTGGGCATATATTTAAATGTCATGTCAAAAAGGCAAAAAAAAATTGCTGATAATCACTGTAATGTTTCCCAGAAGTTCCAGTAGTCTGTTCTCTACAGTTAGACCAGCTACTTATATAGTTTGTCCCAGTAAGGAATGCTATATTATGCATCTTCACCTTTCAAAGGTTTTCTTATAAACTGAATCTTTTATTACTCAGAAGCATTTGATATACAATCAGAACAGAATGACATAACATCAAGTTATTACAACCTTTTACAGTATACCAAAAGTGGATGTCCAGTTCTTTCTGCAAGCCCTTTGGAACTTCAGGAGGGGGGCGGGTGGTTAAAAAAAACAAATTAGTCTGCACCTCAGTTACAACAGTAGTGCGTATTATGAAGAAATCTAGGTCTGAGTGATTAGACAAGCTCATACATATCCACCAGAAAAACAGACAGATGATAACTGTAGGTCATTATTAATTTGGACCACACTAAAGGAGCAGGCCTTGCAGCAGTCCCCTAAACGTCACCACTTCTGTTGGTTTAGTCTGTTGCAGACAGAGGGCTACTTACATAGTTATCCAATGTGTATCGTAACTGCTCCCAAATTGTTGAAACGTACCAAACAGCTTTGGAAGAAGACGAAGTGAAACTACTACTGATCTAAAGGAGAAAGAGAGAAATTATTACAATATATGATTGTTATGAAACAAAAACAGTCACTTTTAGAAATACTTCGAGAAGCTCGGCTTCAGTGAGCAAGAAGGCAAACTGAAAGTACTGTAAATACCTGTGTAAAATTTACCAGTATGTCAGCCAATTAGTTGTATGCATCTGAACTACACATATTTCAAATTCTTTACATGTAATACCTTGGACACACAGCTGTTGGACAAGTATAAAAATAAAACAGTATACATTTTTCTTATTGAAAATTGTTTACATTTTAAAAGATAAACATCGATTCTCGAGTCTCATATAACTTATTTCGTGAAATTTCAGCAAAATTAGCATGGTTTTTCTATAAACAGATGACAGCAGAAATAAATCTGCCTCAAGCTCATTACAGACACAAGTAGGTGTGCATTGTAAGACAACTATCTAGGAAAACTTAAGAAGAGCATAAACTGCATGTAATGGAACTTTCATCTCAGTGATAAGTATTTCTTTTATTAATTAATATCTTGTATACTTGTAACTTGTCTCACAAATACAGCTCTTAACAAAAAGGTACTGATATAACACTGCAGGTGATGTCCAGCAGTTGACTGGTTGTATCAAAAAAATAAATTCCACTTTTGCCAGTCTTCAGACTACACCATCTCACAGCTTTGGAAGGTATTAATGCAATTTATCTGAGGTCAAGGTATTACTTCTATCTCCAGATGCTTCTTTACAGAAATTATGCCCCACAACAGAATTGGTGGAAAAGAACTTGTCTGTTCCTCAGCCACTTGCATGTAAAATCTAAATTTCAGCTCAAAATGCTCATGCCAAGGCACTTGACCTTCCACTTTACTGGCTAAGATGTGGACCTGATTTTACCAAATGGTAGGAAGGCAATAACCTCTGGCAGAAGGGAGAACAGACAAATGCATCAAGATGAGAAATTCAGGACAGTGATAGAGTAGAAAAAAGGAACATCAGATATATCCACACCACCTTGAAAACTATTTTTATACTTTTGCTTTTGCCTGGTTTAACCTGTCTTCCTGCAAAATAAAAGAACTGTTATAGTCAACTTGGATTTCCTATATGTTGCAAAAATAGATACATGTAAAAACAGATAATGTATGATTTAAGTTACCTGTTGTTTGCTAAATTTTCTAAGCAGCCTTCAATAAATCTCATTCGAATCTGTCTGTCAGTGAACCAGCACACTAAAGAACAGAGCAGCTTCTCTGCTTCATTTATTAACCCTTCAGAGAGATGAATCTACAGCAAGTAGAAAGAAAGGTCATTGAATAGTATATATTTATTTTCTTTTAAAAAATATTCATTTCTGGTATTCAACTTACTGCATCTTCATCCTGGACCAGGTCCCACAAAAGGGTATTTCCTTTCTTACAAACATTATCCAAATTAATGTCCGTCACTGCATTGCTATTATATTGATGTTTATGAACTGCTGGTCCTGAACAAAATATAAAGACCGTTATTGAATAAATAGAAGGAACAATCTAATCTGAACGTTATTCCCTAAGTGCATGAACAGCAACATGCTCTATTTGTAAACTTTAAAGTGCATGCAAAAACACCGTAATTGCAGCCTTTTTTCACATGTGGGTTCTTAGAAGAAGACAAAATATTATGACCATACAAGAAGTCAAGAGGGCAATTAAGCCAATATTTACACTGTTTTTGGCTAATGGCAAAGTGCAATAAAAACAGTACTTCAGAACTGCAGATGCAGGTGCAATCGTTTTTTAATTTAGTTAGATTTATTTCATAGTGTAATTAAAATATTTCTTAAGTCTTTCTGTAGTGTTGTGGTCTGAAGGGAGGTATCTTTATAACTACCATAGTTGGAAACTAAGAAAGAAGCACATTTCAATAAATTCCCCTCATACTGCATGATCTCCTATATCTAACTAAAAAACAGGAAAAACAAACACCATTTTTTATATACAATAGAGTATCAAAGTGCATGATTTTAGAAACTCATCATGTTTTCATGGCACTGATAGAGGTTTTCACTCTTCTATGTGGCCACAGCTGGCACCATTCATTTATCTACTGCTTGATACTATTTTCATGTAACAGCAAAGTCAAGTAGAAAATTTAGATTGCATGCAGAACACTGTAATTATTTGCAGATGCAAAACTAAAGGTGTCAAAAATAAATCTGCACTGAAGGCCTCAGGCTCAAACAATAATTTGGATCTTCAGTAAAATGTGTGTATCTATGGAAAATACTGAAAAAATATGCTGATTTATAGTATGTTTCAACTACAAACTTTTAGTAGTTTATTTAACTCTGTAGCATAGAAAAAAAAAATCCTTCCAAATTTCCAGCATCAGACTGAACTTGTAGTTCTGTTCCACATAACAAGAAATGTTAAGCCTAAAGAAAAAAAGAGGCTTCTTACTCAACTGTGTTTCAGGAAAAGTTATAAATAAGTACTGGGTTTTACTGTCTGCTGGAAGATAGCAAACTTGGTTCTCCCAGACCAGTGAAGAAAAATTTCAAACCTTTGCTAACCATACCCTCCATTATATTTCAAAGGAGGATAAAACAGTAAATAAAGCTGCCACAATAGCATATGGAATGATGACATAATTGTTGAGAAGTGTTTTAGTAGCATCTCAAATTACACCCTGAAGTCAACTAGAAGATTTGGCAGTGTAAGATGAAATAGCATAAAATGCCCTTTAAGGCAAGCTTCCTAGTTATATTTTAAGTCATTTTACCAAAATTATCCTCTGTACAGCCCATTATGGTTAATTCATTTAAGACAACAAATGTACAGAATCACAGCAAGATCCACTCACCAGAAGAAAAATTGCATAAGGTTTCAGAGAAGAAAAAAAAAATTTACATTTCAGTAACAGCTTTCTTTTTACTTTAATAAACTGACTAAAAAACCCCATTTTTTAGGCTCTTTAGTGTCTTTCGTTGGTTTAACTTACATTAAAAGCTCCAGTAGGGATGGGGGGGAAAAAAATTGAAAAACATAAACACAGCTACATCTACTGTGACACAAAAATTAATCTCTTGGAGAAACAGTAAAATCTCAAATACACATGTACAGTTAAAATAATTTATTTTAATTCCTGGAGACTAATCCAAAATTACATAAAATCGAGTTAGAAGTACAATGTTCTTCTGTTTTCTTTTTTATCAGTCTTACCTTGACTAAGATGTTCGTGATAGATAGAGGCGAGGTTAGGAAGGTGCTGCTGAAGATGAGAAGTTAGCTCAGCATGTGAATTAATTTGTACAAGCTCTTCTTCACAGCCAGATTCTTCCCCATCAAAATCAGCCATATTTTTCTCTGACTTTGCACTGACTTGGGAACTACTGCAACTGACATCATCTGCACTTAGCATATCATCAACCATATGCCTGTAAAAGAAGAATATTAGAATGGACAATATCAAAGAGAAAGTTGTTTATAGCAAACTACAAGTGAGTAGGCATCTCCCTAAAGCTAAAGTCAGGGCGAATCTTCTGTCTGAAGAGCAGACCTTCATATGAATTTGAAAAACAATTACAGATTCATTGAAGGTCTCACTATAATGATGATTGTGTTGACTTCTTTACTGTTAACTAAATATGGCATTTTCTAAAACAATTTTCACATTTTCCGAAACGTTGTCTTCTTTATTCAATGCAAAAATCTTTACAAAATACTTTAATCAGATCTTAACAAAACAGATTACTGTGTAGCTATCTGTGATAACTATCATCTATGTTAGACAAAATTATCCTGAACTAGAGCAAAACCTCCATACCAACTTCTGTCCAAATGGAATATTTTGCTACCACTTTTATTTCTATTTTAGAAGGAATCAGAAGAAATGTCAAGCTACTTACCCATCATGGTGATGGTGGTGGTGGTGGTGGTGATGGTGGTGATGCTGTGGCCCAATGAATAATCGACAGTTAAATAATTCATTTCCAATAGTTTCTCCAAGGAAATCCCCTGTGTGAGTTATACAAGAATCCTGAGACCCTTGTGAAATGTGAGCAGTGCTCATTTCCCCTGTCATATCATGCTCTGCATCCTCAGCATGCGAGCAAGCATCTAGCATTCTAATTCGATTATCCACTGGTGTCACAGAGTCAGTGTTAAAAACATGGTCCTTTCCAGCCCCATTATTTGCACCACTCCTCTCCGATGCCCCTTGTGAATCTCCCAGACAAATCCCTGTTTGTGATTCCAGTTTTCTGCTTCGTAGATCTGTGCTCCTGCTGCTTTTCTGGGGATTATGATTCCGGTCTTCTTCTTCTTCATCCTCCTCCTCTTTGAGAGCTTCAATATCTGCAATGTCTTCAGATTGCACCTCGCTTCCAGGGCTTCCAGCAGACTGGCTTGCATGGCTGGAGTTGGCCTCGTTACTAGATCCATCACTGTGACCACTGCTACTACCAGGACCACTGCTGCCATCCTCACCACTGTTGGCTGTCTCATCAGAGCTTCCTTGCATGGATTCCTGAAATTATTTTTTTTTTAAGATTGGTGGAAAAATAAAATACCACTGAAAATACATTATCAACATGATTATTCAAATAACATTACTCGTTAAGGAGGAAACATGTCAAATCTACAAGTCTCCATTCATTCTCTCTCAATTTGGTTGCCAATGACAAAATGCTCTGATCAAGATTCAAATTTAATAATTTAATTTTTGCACTACCTTATTCTTAACAGGCCATAGGTGCAGGCTTTGTACACAGAGTGACAGTGTGACACATAAACGTTATGTCATGCAATCCCTTACTACGAGACTAATCTTACTGAAACACAATTCAAATGCAAGAGTTTGAGCTGCTTTTTTGTAGTGCACTTGCTCATGGTCAAGTTACAATATATTCTACATAAACTGCATGGATTCTAGCTATCCACTATCCTGCTGCAGGTAAGCACGCATGTTATGCACCTGTTCAGGTTTTGAAATGTTACAGAAAAAAAACATATTTCCATAGCTAATAATAGGCAAACTCGGTAACAAAATTCACAGACTAAGATTTACACTCTTACCTCTGTATCTGAAAGTCGCTGCTGTACATGTTTTGTTCTGTTAATAAGCTGTTCCTCCATTTCAATATCGCTGCCTCCACTCTGGTGGGTGTCACTGTTGTCGCTACTTTGAGGGCTTGCTGCTGGTGACCCTAGTTCAAAACCATTTCCAAGTTACTTTGTGGTATCTATTAATTGCAATGTAAAAGCATTACATAAATCTGCCTCAAATGTTGAACTCAACAGCATTCTTCCTGCAAACAGTTGAACAAGGGACATAAACAATCCATGTACCTAAACACTAAAAATTCTGTTTAGAACTCTGAGCATTTTACTGCAAAATTTGTATCCTGATGTCTCTTATTGCCAACATATAGCACAGCCATATGAA
Source organism: Pterocles gutturalis (assembly GCF_000699245.1). NCBI lineage: Eukaryota > Metazoa > Chordata > Aves > Pterocliformes > Pteroclidae > Pterocles > Pterocles gutturalis. The sequence goes on from NW_010111158.1 coordinate 24,981, forward strand.
TTTCCTAGATTCTACATGAAATATAATTTTAATTTGACTTCTCATAAGCTTTTACTAGTTCTTCTATTCAAATTCTATAGCTGTAGAAAAACAATGTAGTATCAAACATTACGGATTGTGGTGTACTTCTAAAACTATACTTACAAGGTGAAGGGGCTGCTCTTCTGAGCTCCTCTTCTTCTGAAGGAAAAAAGCAGGATGGAAAAATAAGTGACTAAAAATCTTTTTGTCAGCCCATGATTCAAAAAAAATCAGAAGTAGGAAAAGAAAGGGAAACTACAGTAAAATGGCTTGGCAGCACCTTTAATAGACTGTTGGGAAATACACAGTCAAGTAAAAAAAAAAAAACCCCAAAAAACAGAAATAGCATGTAATATCAAAAACTAGGTAAAAATTAGACAAGCTTTTGTAAGATTTTATGTAGCTATGGAAGCTACAGATGTTCAGCAGAACAAGAATAGTTAACTGTCGAATTATGGAACATCCTCTGAATTAAAAAAAAAAAAAAAAGAAAATACATATTACATTAGATATACAAACAGAATTGATCTGAAATAGAAAGATTTCCAAACGCACTCACAAAGTTTTAATGCTTTTGTCTTTATCCTCAACCTTCTGCTTGAAAAATATGCCAGCATGACACTTTTTAAAAATACTTCAAGTAAGAAGTTCTATACATCCTTTTTGTCCAAAGATAACAAGGAGACTATAAAAATTAAAAATTTAACTATCAGATTTATTGGAATACCACATACCTTTTTTGTTTCCCAGGGGTAGATTGGTACTCAGTAAAGATGCAAAAGAGCTTTGTTTTGACAGCTGAGCCTTAGCTGCTAGTGCATTATTCCACAGTGCTTTTATAAGCATTGAAGCCAAATACAAGGTCTATAAACAAAAACAGATAACAGTGCCATTGAGAAGCAGAAGGTTTTGTATGCAAAAATCCACCGTTAATCTCTCTATATGCCAATACTACAGTTCACCAAAATAAATGCATCAAAATAAATGAATGCAAAAAATAACATCGTGTGAAACACTTTTAAACTTCAGACATGAAATCAAAATCTTCTGTCAGTGGTTATGCAGTCTTCAAAAACCTCTGAAGAAGATTATAATTTAAAAGCCAGAAAAGGCCAACTTGAAGAAACATGACAACTTTACTCTTACAGTTTCCTCTCTCACACATTAGCAAATATTATTTTTACACTCATTCCTTTAGAAAGACAAAGACAAATCCATAATGCTTGTTTAGTATACATAATTTATTGGCTTGTAACAGTGCTTTTGTTTGCCTTGTCTTTACCTGTTCAGTGTGAGCACTTGGATGAAGAGTTGACACTAGGTTAAGAAGATGTCTAAGTGGGACAGGGTCCAAGTTTTTGATCAAAGAAGGAAACAAATCATGTATGTAACGACTGCAATGCTTTAGCTACAAAATACAAACAAACAGAAAAGATAACAGGAACAGCAAAATAAACTTTAAAAAAAAAAATCAAAGATTGATAAAATTGCAGTAAACATCTTTCTGCAAATTCTCAGCACTTGTCCAACAATTCCAAGCTACAGCAGAATTGCGATTTTGACTAAACTTAATTTTTGTATTGTAAAGCACGTAAAGTTCAGTGAAATAAAATGTAACAGTATCTTCCTTAGTTTCAGCTCTAAGAGATTTGTTGAAAAGAAGAACTGGAAGTCTATTTTGTGTTTTAACTTAAATATAACTTCTAAAATATTAGTGTATACGCTAAATCCTGAGGGAAATTATATTTGCAATGATTACCTTATTAGCAGTGGTAAATACAAATAAAGACATTACAGGCTAATATGAGACTGAGAGAACAGACTGTGTGAACTGTATAAGGATTATTTATAATTCTGTTGTCTTTCCCATAATGGATGTCAAAAAATATGACAATGTGTTTAGCTAACTACTCTGTTTACACATTAAAGTGACAGCGCTCCTAGATGTTTCCTCTTAGGTTAAATGCTGCTTTTCATAATCACTCAAAGAGTTTCATTATGTTTGTAAGGAAGTTGATATTAAAAAATAAAATAATAGTTACAGGAAGCTTCTAGAAAAAACATTCTTAATGTCGGTTACCACATATGCACCTCAAAAGGGGTTTGTTCATTCTTTATTTTATTTTGCCTTCTTGGTATATAACACATGTGTCGGCAGTTCATGGGGTACAGGCTTCTTTCACAGTATTCAAATTGGAATGAAATTATGTGGGCTCTATACAAGGATGCATTTAAACATCTTGACATACCTGCTTCAACTCAGAGAAGATAAATTTTTTGACAAAGGTTAGTTTAAAAACCAAAATATATTTATTTATCATATTTATTAGAAAATATATTCTTTAAGGCCTTTTATTATTTTAATCTAAAGTTGCCAGTCTTTTAAACAACATTAGAGGTTTAAACCTTTTACAGGAAATAATCAGGACATACTTAATTCTGATACCAAACATTTATATTCTGAAAATATCAGTATGTCAAAATGAGTATGTGACCTGTAAAAGAATTATTGCACTTGGGTAGTTACATCAAGTTCTTAAAACAAAATAAAAGAGACAAAAAATCCAGAGGTCTAACACCAGTGTAAGTTACTGTACGTGTGAAAAGATCAAGGAAGGTAAAATATCACTTTAAAAACTTAAGTGAAATAAGTAGTTATTAACTACTCTGATACAGAAAATTGCTGGAGCCTATTAGAGTGAATCCTGTTATAATGAGCATTTATTAACATACCAGCTGCCTGTTATGATGACAATGGACTACAAAGGTTTCAGAATGCATATACAATAGTATTTGACTAAAATAAATTACAGAGAAATATTGAACACACACACACACACCCACACACCCCCCTTCAAATCCTAACTTTTATCTTTTATAAAAGCATGCTCCCTGTAGCTGTTCAAAAAGATTAATTTTATTTCTCTGACCTTCATTTTGAGTGTATTTTTCAGAAAAAATGACTGAAAAGTTGAGGGTCTTTTCTGGGTTTTTTGTCGTGGTTGTTTCGGGTGGGGGGGGGGGAATGTTTTGTTTTGGTTTTTTTTATAATAAAGGAAGCATGAAAGCATGGACTTCCACAACAGGAAATCAAAATGTCTACTGCATAGGCATATATCCCCTAAATAAAAAATTTCACAACCTAAAATAAAAACCACAGGAATCCATTAAAAGTAGCAAACAAATATATCTTTCTGAAGGAAAAAAGCCTATCAGAGCTTCCAGGTTTACCAAGCAAAAATAAAATCTCAGTGCGGTCCATAGATTTTAACACCAGCACTGTATCACAGCTGTAAACTTCATTGCCACAATTTTAATCCGATTGTTCCCACCATGGGTAACAGAAATGGAAGCTACAAGACATAGGAGCAAGGCAATTTAGTACAATAGTAAAAACATTACATCTACCCTACAATCTTCATCCCCATTCTTAGTGAAAACACTATGTCTCTGCTATACAACTTGGGTTTTTTCTTGTATAAAAGTAGCCTAGGCGAATTCTTGCCCCTAATGAAGAATCACTAATTGTGGCAGATACCAAACTTTAAATTTTGGTCAGCAAAACACTAGACAGACAAGAAAAAGTAAGAAACTCAGCTCTATGAATATAGAACAAAATCAACTTGCCACTTCCTGTTTTCTTATCACTCCCACAATTATAAAAATTTTATATGTACCTGTGCTGCAGCCCAAATACAGTCTATATGTTGAGTACTGAGTCTTCCTTCAGCTGCAAGAAAATTCAGAATCACTTGGCACTGTTTGATGATCTGCAAAGTGAGAACACATTGAGGAAAGATTTACTAGAACAAGAAGTTACTCCATGTTTATACTAAAAATACTAATTTTATACAAACCTCAATATGTAAATTTGGTCCAAAAATGTGCTCAACTACATTGTTGCTGATAAGCCAGTCTGCAAGCTCTTTTGCAATTGACCTAGAGTTGAAAAGAAAGTGAAAACATATATAAAATTAATAAAATATATGATTAATATAACACAAAACCATAAATTAATATATACACTGTGCTCTTCCCTAGCACAGCATGTCTTTCAAATTAATATCCATAACTGTAGTAAGCATACAAAAACTTTTTTGAACACAAAGCATACTCAACATTCGTTCATTCAAGCAGGAAGCAAATTATTTCCGTATTTTTTTCTTTAGCTGGAAGACTAATGTCAAATATCAACATTTCCCACTCACCCCTCTGGATCATCAGCAAACACGTAACCAACAACTCTACCAATTTTATTAGTTAATAGAGCTCAACAGACCACCTGCAGACCACTTTCAAAGACCTCACAGGTAAGATTTGGATAAACACTGCTATTTAACCCAAGTTTATAATGAAATTCCAGAACTACTGAGTTCACAAACGTAGCTAAAGGTGGCAGAGATAACAATTATTTTTTAAAGCAGACCACTTAAATATTTCTCGATTCTCCTGCATAAATAGCAACTCATACAGCTTTAAATACCTGTTTTGCATGGTTATACTTACACACATGTGGCACACATATACTTCAAAACTGTAATTTTGTTTCATCCATAACAATAGGGAACTTTACCCACTACCAATCCATAAGCAACCATTCAAACAGAACAGGACAAGGAAACTGAATTTTCCAATCTTCCAGAGAGGACTGCCCTGCCTAGAAACTAGTGCATAAGCTCCTTTTTATTCCTTCCTTTCAAGCAAATGTTTGTTTACCCACATTTTAGCACCAGAAGCAGTTATAGGACATTACAGTATTTAAAGCACAGCTTGTAGTTTAAATGGCCCTGAAATAAAAGCGCTCTGTTTCAAAAGAAGAGGATGGGAGGGAAGGGGTGTCTTAGAAGACTACAGGAAGAATTATTTTTACCACTGCCATCTGTGTCACATTTATGGTCACTACTAAAATTCAAGGATTGCCAATTTTTATCAACTGCAATAAGAAAAGAAGATTCTTTAGGTAAAAAGAGATTGCCTTAGTAGGTTTTCTAAACAGGGTTCATTTTTTTGCGGTGTGTTGCCAGTTTTCAATTGTTTTGAATTGCCTGATCCCTATGGATGAACTCAGCATAGTTCATCTTACTCAACACACAACGTTCCTATACTGTCCTCTTCTATTCCATTTCCAGGACACAGGGAATCAAATATTCTTATATTGTACAAAAAAGATAATGTCCCCTAACATTTAAGTAACAAATGGCTTGCAAGGTACAACAATTCATCAACAGTATCATTTATGGCTCATTAATAAATTACTTCTCATACTCTAAAGTCACTTTGACAGGGTATCTGCTCAGAGAGGGATAAAAAAAGCTAAGCCAGGTCTGTTCCATCGAATCCAGATCTACTTAACTTCCTACAGCCCAATTTCAAGCCAAAACCAGAACCCAGACAAGCACTTCCAAAACCCCAAAGATGCCTACCCCAAACTAAACTTTGGAGCATGCACATTACAGACTCATTCAGGGCTTGGATTTTTGTCTAATAAAATCTGAAGTAAGACCTCGTCACGTGTGAGCTGTGATCCTGCAGATTTTACAGCTAAAGGAACTTTATTTATTTGAATACATGTTACCAGTCTCCTTTAGCAACAAACACGGCTCTAAAAATGCTCTTATCCCCCTGCCTCCATGCTGACAAGCATAAGTGACCACAATGGCATTGCTCACATAGCTCTAGAGATTATAGCTCTGTTACTTTTCATTTTGTCAGACAGCTGGCAGACTTGATCTTACAGATTCATCTTAAATCACAAGTGCCCAACCCACGCTCTGAACACTGAATGCCGCCTGGAAAAAAATACCTTGAACTTACGGCCTATTTGCCCCCAGCTCCTTCTTACAGCTTTACATTGCTTCCCCTTGATGTGGGCAGAAGTGCTCTTGCTATATGACCAAAATATAAGCAGAAAACCTCATAGTTTGCATTTTGCACGTAGAAAAGGTAGACAGATGTGGTCACGTGAGTGAACGTACGTCCACTAGATGTGGGAGACCTGAATGGATGCAATTCTGGTTATGGAATGTGAAGAGAAAAAAAAAAAGATATGGTCCGCCATAAGAGGCAAAAGCCTTAACACCTGGGTCATAAGTCAATGGAGGTAATTTTGTTCCAGGACCACTTAATTTCTTCTTGGATCTGAATTTTTAAACCTGTGGCTTTCAGAATGAATCCCAGATAAAAACTGCCAGATCCACTAGGTGATGTCAATATGGAAGGACATACTGCTCAGTGTGTCTCTCTAAACCAAATACTTCTGCTAGTGGCACCATGTCCATTAGACATTGTATCCATAGTCACATGTTGTATTTTACCTACTGCAAAGGAATGAACAAAAACTCCCTTACAGAATGAGATCCTTCAAATTTTGTTGAATTAGTATGGCAGTTCTCTATCTCTAATCTGCAACATTTTTCTTCTGAGAAATAATGGATTATTCTTTTGAAGGAATGCCTTTTCTTAATAGGTGTATTCTCAGAGGTGAAAACCTCTTTATTCTACTGGTGAGCTCAACTGTGATAAAATGACATCTCAGATTTCTAAAGGTAAATATTCATTTGATATGGATTTGTTGAGGATGACCAAAAACAAATGGATCCTTGTGACAGGTAGAATGAAGCCTTTGTGTTTCCCAGAGAGAACTGTTCCTCACAGAAAGTTTTGCTGAGGGCACACCAATCACTAAATATACTGCCTTTTAAAATGACAAAGTTATCACCAGCACTAGGTATTTTGTTCTCTGATATGCTAAGAAATATATTTATGATAGCAGATCCAAGGAATCACCAAAGAAACATAAATTCAGTGTAAATGAAGGATGTCTGACTTATTTCCTTGACATTTCCTTTTCGGGAAAGGTTTTTTTTTGTCTGGTGGTTTTCCAGCTCCTTGGTAAGTTTCCTCAATTTCAAACAGACTGAATACCTTAACTGGTAAGCAATTCCAGAACCTCATATAAACAAAAACAAGTTTGCCAGCCTATGAACAAATTAATCTATGTTTTCAGTTTGTATATTGTCACTTATCCCATTTTTACTTTAATAATTATCAAAAGCTCTTGGGAAATTTCAGATACACTCAAGTTTATAAAAATTCACTGAGTTCTGAGTTGCCCCACTAAGCACAGCAACCTAGAATAACTTTTAATTAAAATATTTAAAATATAATTTTTAATATTTTTCAATGCAGTTTGATTTATAGCTATGTTAAAATTTCTTTCATACAGTCTGTACTTTTGGTAATTCAAAAGTATTTTTTCATAGAGCAATTTTAAAATTATTACATGACTGCTACTACAATTCAGGCAACTTAGCAAGAACTCAGTTTTCGGTAAAAGTATGCTCAAATTTTCTTTTAAAAGAAGTTCTTCAAAAGGTTATGGAACATTTTTCCTCCTTCATACTGAAGGTAACAGTGAGAGTGAAAAACATGCATAATGATCAATGTGTAGATATGCTTTTTCCTCTAACACGAAAGTAGCAGTACAAAGAATGGTTTTACAAATTAGATCTCTAAGTCATACAGACCTTAGTAGTAAGAATATTCACCTTGGTAATAACACATATTAGCTATTTTTCATGGATTTAGTAATTGGGATAGCAAGAGGAAAAGTCATTTGAAGACCACAATACTCTGCAAGTGCGTGCTGTGGGTGAGAGTGAGGGAGAAGGATAAGAGAATGTAAAAGTAAGGGTAGCAGCTACTCTAGTCTAATTGTCTCTAAATCCTTCTCACTGAAATCTATACAACATATTAGACTACCTGATCTCTAGACTTAATCAATTTCCCCCTAGACTTTTAATTTCAATTCACTGACAATTCATGTCTGTCAAAAATAACTGTTTTACTCCACGAAATTAAATTCAAGCACTTTTGGTACTAGTTTCCCCCGGCATTCCATGAGACTGCAGGGAAGAGAGTAGACACTACGCAGTTTCTGATATAACCTGATGTTTGCTAACCATACTTATGAAAGAGGAGTACTAGAGCCTGAATTTTGTTTATTATCGTAAATAAAACTAACCAGAAGGAAACTACAGTTTATGCATTTTCCTGGTACGTCAAAGAATACCTCTCAAATAAGAGGACTGGGTTAAAGTCCTTGAAACATTTTAATCTAAGGCTGTGGTGCAATACTTGGTAGCCACATGATGACCCAGATCCAGGAACAAATCCCACAGCAAAATAACCCCCCAAAGAAAACCTTATTTATCCAACTAGTCAATTCCCAACACAATTCACCACGCAGCTACAAAAACACACCAGCTCAGTACTGGATGAAATACAACAGCAAGTCATCAACGTCACTGAAAAATGTAATATAAAACCTTAAAAGAAAAAATATAGCAATATGATGAGCAGCTTGCAAAGGAGGAAGACTAACATTTCTTGTCAAAATCACTGAAACAGCATCTACAACACAACAACGGATGAGAAACACTGATCTCAACTATTTAGGATCAGAAATGCAAAGAAGATATAGCAGGCACCTTCTCAACACACATTCAAGCACACGTTTTTGTTTATGAGCACACATTTTCTTATTTGACACCCCATAGGCTACAAAACCACCACTCTGACACTATCTTGAATATTTATTAAACTACTGTGTATGGCACTAGAACGATATATGCCATTAGAAAGAAACATTAATGCGCTGAGTGAAAAACTCTATTACTGTCTTTTGCAGAGAAAATCTGAAAAGATCCCTGAAATGTGGAATAGAGAGGGAGGAAAAGATGTTTAAATGATGTTGCCATAAATTCAGTTGGAAAGCTTAGACAAAAATTGAGAAGGCAAGAGCCAACCTGAGCTAAGAGAACAGTGGCAAAATGAAAAAGCAGTACAAAACTTGAAGTTTAATATTATTTAACAATAATAAATAAAGAGAGGGAAAAGAAAGGAGAAAAAATAGTCCAGATCTTTCTGTTCAGAGGTGAAAGGAATTTTGGACACCTGAAATTACTCTGTAGGAAGCTTTTTAACTGATGGTAATCAAGTTTTTAAATGATGCGGGATGTTGTCTTAGCATCAATCTGAATTCTGAAACTCAAATTCTTGGCTGCCTTCCAAGTGAAGAGTGAAACAGAGTATCTCTTTACACACTCTATTTCCACAAGCTGACAGTGTCCTCATTAAGGAAGAAACAATACTTCTTCCTCTTGTGGTCCAAATAGCACAAAAAAACCACCAAAAATCTTTCCCTCCCTGAAAGGCATAAGCATTTTTCACTAACTTACATCAGCAAAATAGTTTTAGGAATCACTGTTCAAAGACTTGGGGACTCTTCTGTTTAGTCTCCTTATTTTTATCTTCAATAGATTTCATATTCTTCAGTACCTCTGACTGCAAAGAATTTGATTCTATCTTAACAGCCAGGAACAGATAAATCAAAAGTATATCTCTGGGGATATTATGAAGTTGAGTCACTGAGACATTGCACATATCTGGACAATACACATATTCAGTCACCACAAACCCTCAACCCTAGAGAAGACAGTCGAGTAAACTGAATCTAAAAAGACATACAAATACCTACAGCTAGAAAACAGATTTCTCTATCTTAGCTTTCTGCTGCTTTCAAGTGCAAATTGTGAAATCCAATGTGTTCCTAGACAGAAGATGTTGGTCTTACCATGGAAAAACTTGCAACCATGCGGATAAAGGTGGAAAGCTACTGTTGCAAAATACTTGCTAAAAAATCCTGATGATACTTCCAAACAAAAGGGAAGAGCTAGGACTAAATGATAGCTCTTTAAAAAAAAAAAACCAAATCAAACCAAACCAAAAAAAAAAAAAACCAAAAACAACCTCCCGCAAACCCACCTTATCAAGATACAGAAGGAGAAATCCCAAAGGTTGACAGTTCCAAACGCTTCTGGAAAAGTCAAAACACATAAGGGGGATGACCAGACATAATGTAAAACGTCTTCCTTTGATACATCTGCAGAGGCTACAAAGGTACAAAATATATCTTAGACTTCCTTTATCCACTAAGGAAAGAAAATAGGAATGAAAAGCTTTCCTTTTGCTGCTCATTCAAGTACTGCCAACTCCGTAAGTGCCTTCTCATCCAAAAATTTCTCATGAACAGTCTCTCTAATGAGAGGGAAGCTTTGTACTGAACAAGCTGTCTAAGTGAAAGATTTTCCCCATCCTTCTGCACCAACCTTTTGTGATTATTCATCTGGAAGAAATCAGTGATTCCAAAAGGTATCTGAAGATGAGCAGCAATACTTGATCCTGACTTGTACCCAACTTTTTAGGTAAAACATAAGAATGACTGGCATTCAGATTAAAAAAAATCACATACTACAAAAGTGGTAAAGAACGTCTTCTGTTCATGCTGCATTCCTTTCAAATGACAGGCTGTTTACAGATGCCCTTGCCAAGAAAGTAATATCCCAAATGAGAATTTGACAATTTCCTTCAGCTTTAAAATAACTCTTGCATAGTACATCTGCTCTGCGCAAGGAAATTTAAGCACCCTTCTCTTTTTTCCCCTGTTGATAACTTTCCTTTTTTACATTTGACACAGAAAATTAAACAGCTTTTTATTACGCTTAACTGGCAGAATAACTTCTTGTTATTGTTCTTTAAGTGGTTACTACTAGTTAAAAACTATTTCATTCACTATGTGTTTCAGAATAAACACCTCAGTTTCAGATTTTCAACATGAAGGAAGGAAGGAGAAGATTTAGATAAAATTGAGGTTTGGCAGTCCCCAGCAGAATAATACGCCATAAACTGGCGGTACAATATTGAAAATACCCCAGCCCACCAACCCACCTCACATACTCAATGTGTTATGCTCCTGTAGTTATTTCCTTCTACTGCTACAGAACTAGAGGCTTTGGAAAAAACCCAACACCTCTCCCAGGACACAAAATATACAGGTAATAATTATATAAAAGTATGCATTGTATTAGTATTATATTAAAGTAATAAATGTGTTATTACATTTATTACAATAATGCAAATCTTCTTAAATGTACATGAGCTTAATAGCATTACATTCAGGTTTTATCAGATCATAGTAAGATATCTGTGTCAGACTTGAAGAGAGTCCTTTAATTTTTTTCTGACACTATGCAAAATTTACTTTGAAATAAATGGATAGCATGGATTCATGTTCACCTATTAATTTAGTGAGAAAGTACAAGAAAAAGCTGATCACAAGTGGTTATTTGCTTTGTATTCTCAAGGTATTGTCACACCTATATGGAAGCAAAACTGGCCTAGATTCTGATTCTTTATTTTTAAAATATCACCTATTACCATAAATCTCACTTCAAATGTTCAAGTTGTTATTTACATGAAATCTACAGTATTGTGGTCTTGACTGCTGCCAGATTTCAAAAAGCAGGTGTTAAAATAAAACTATCTATAATAGAACTACCCAGGCAAAAAGGCAAGCCAACTGCTGCTGTAACAGACTCCTTATTAATGAGCAAAAGACAGTGGAGAGTGTGTGCCTGTGTTGAGACAAATATCCACATGGATACAACCACCAAGATAAAGGTAAAGAGTGTATCACACTCCAAGATAAACGTAAAGAGTATATCACAAGTAAAATACTAGATTTTGCCTATTATTTCAAAAGAACGGTTATTTCAACTACCTGAAGACATAGACAGTTCTAACATTAAGTCTAGAGTTACTACAAAAACCAATACATTTTCTTACTGGAATACAATCCCACACATTAATCTTCTTGAAGATTTTTGGGAGTCCCCTTTGGAACTGTTAAACACACCTGAATTATACAAATAAGGAGTTTGAAGAGAAACAATAAATAGCATAACCTCACAGAGTCAGAGGGAAACTACTAACAAGGCTGGGAGCCAGCGATGACAAGACCAGTCTTAGTCAACTAAATAATCAGGAGAAATGAGAAGACGGCAAAAATACTACTCAGATATGTATTAGCTGGTTCTTATTTATACATCACAATGGAGATAATGGCCCGTTATAGGTATTTATTATTTCAGTATTTACATTTTTCAACTTGACTCTTACCTTTTAGGACATGAAAAAGTCCAGAAACGTTTAGAAGTATTTTAAAGTTACCATTTAAAACCATTTATTAAACCCCAATTAGAACATTTCTCATAAATGCCTTGGATTACCACTACTCCCCACTGTGTATAATCCATAACAACAATACAGAAGAACTGCAATCATATAGTGCACTTTAAAGTATTCATAGTAACGCTCCTACTTACGTTTCTGTGTCTGAAACTAATGACTCATTATTACACACATCATTGAAGGTATGGAGCTGGTTCTATAGTTAGAAAAAGGAAGAAAAAAATTAAAATTTTATCTAAAAATAAACTTCAGTAAAGAGGCAGTCCAAATTTCTGTAAGTTTTGCTTCAGATTTCACACTCAAAGTTGCACAGACTTGGCAATTAAAATTGTTCCAGGCAAGGCATACAAAACCAAATGAAACAAAATGCTTCTCAAACTGAAAAGTCAAACAAGAAAAATCAAAAGATGCTTCTTCCAAATATACCTTCCTAACATCGTTAAAAAGAGAACTAAAGAAGAGAAAATTTCCTGTTATTTGAATAAGAATAAATTGTCTCAGCGTTCCAGAGCAGTTTTAGAGACTATTCATATTAAAAAAAGACTCAATAACTTATTAACATACAATATTCCATTTTTTTACAATCTGAAATCTGTTTGCTTTAGTCTAAAAATATGGTAAAATTTTGCTTCTGGTAATACATGTCTGCTATTAAAAATCTCACTTTTCCAGTCATATTCATCAATCATAACAGGTCAAAACATAACTACTTAAAATGACACAATTTCACATTCATTTAAATGAACTACAAGCCTGAAAAAATAAAAAAACCCCATGCATTCTTACTGTCATGCTTTCTTTTTGTGAGGATACACAAAAAGGCATGCATTAGTAGTTGAAGAAGGACAACTGTACAAAACCAAATGAAAGCATTTATAGGAATAAAAATCTAACATAATTTAAACTATGCAAACATTGGAAATTTACTTAAAATAAATGATACTCAAAATGGCATTTTCCAAAACTGTGCAGAATAAAAAAGGGAAGTTACTATTACGCCCAGTTAATGGCCATATTTTAAAATGTATCTGCTATATATTATGAGATATCCATAATATGATATATCAATAATAAAGCACATGGCAATGAAAAATCAAAAGAAAAGTATATATTATATTTTCACCTAAGACTTCATCAACTTTCTGAAGTTTCTTACTACACAAAAAGAACCCTGAATATTCACTTTACACTCATTAAGGCAGAAGATTATAATTCAGGCACTGAGTATATTATATGTAGCATTCATATGAAGTCATATAAATTACTTATGTATATAAATTATATTTACAGTAATGTCACTATTTCTTCCCAAAGTTAACCTACTCTATATCTTGCTTTAGCACCTCTACTGGATTAACTGCATTACGTTTTCATTCATATAAACACAAAACTGAATGGACAACGCATTCAAGCCTAATAAATGCAGTTACCCTTAAAATAGCATTTGATTAATCAGTACTGAGTGGATGTAGTTCATAGACTTTTTTGAGTGATACTATGTAATAATCAGAACAGAGAAGGCAAAATGTGTTCAGAAAATACTACAAAACTTAAGGAGAACATGTCTGTACATTCTAGTGTAGTTTGTTCCTATTCATCATTTTGTGCATTAAGGCAAACATGGCAATATGAGCTATAAACCTTAAATACAGGAGTGTCAGAAGAAACAAAAACACTGAAAAGGCTCAGATGAATAAAAAAGTTCCCTTTTGACCTTCTGTACAACTGTCTCTCTATGGCTATAATACACATGTAGGAAGAAGTGACAAAGGATGCACAACATATCTTGACTAGTGCAATGTGGAATGCTTCCATGGGAAAGATTAGGGTGGGCGGGTTTTTTGTTTTAATCTATTTCTACTTGATGCTATATATATTTAAGTCTTCAGCACAGTCTTCTGCTAACTAATGCAGAAATACTCTCTCTTGAGAAACAGACTATACTAAACAAACAGGAAAAAGAGGTATGCACAATACAAAGAAGCAGCTAACTACAGCAGAGTCGAGACACAGTTAAGGTAAAAATAAAACCAGATTGAAAGTCTTTCTAAACACCAAATATAGCCATGTCAAGGAACTTAATTTCAACATAGCTGTCACAAAATATGGTTATAAGAGTTTTGTTTAGCATGGCAAATTGTTCAGGAAATATTACAGTCCCTTATGCTGAAGAACACAGCCATCACTTGGACTTATCTCTCAGTGAACCCTATATTCACAGTCATGGATAAAATTTCCTAAGACTGCACAGAAGAGGATTCTGCTGTTTTCACACATTAAAAAAGCCCCCCAAACAAGTCCATAACTTATAAAACACAAAAAAATAAACATTTTTTTCTAAATATTGTTTATATTTTTAAAAAGTTCTTACTGTTATTTGACTCAGCCCAGCCAATCTCATTGTTAGAGTTGGAGACATAAAGTATTTAAACGCAAGATCAAGACTTTCTTTATCAAAACACAAGGCTGTATCCAATGGTTCTTTAACTGTGCTCCACATTAAATCTGCCATGTTCCGGGCTGCACTCTGTCGCAACTCCTGGTCTGACAGTTTACATAAATACCTAGAATAAATTACAAATGGAAGAAAAAAAAAAAGGGTATGATTCAAACTAGAACGTTCCTGCAACATCATGTTGATTACAGCAAATATACATTTCCAATAGCTGTAAGAGTACTAAGCCTTGAAATACCACTACCAAAAGTTGGCAACAATAAAAAAAAAAACAGCGGAAAAACAGAATTGTACAGATTATTTTTAAAGGTAAATACATTTCTTATTTTAAACCTTTTCAGATTTCTTCAATTCCACAAAATGAAAGGAAACCCATGGAGTACTCTGAAAATGTAGGTTGGAAGCCTAAACCTCGTACCTGTTTCATGGAAAGGTGGCCTTTCCAGATAGATGCATCAAGTCTATTTATTTTCTTTAAAACTGAAGTGTCACAATGCACTTAACATTATTAATACTTTTTAAAACTTAATTTCTGTCAACAGTGTCAATGGACCACAAACAGCATGATCTGACAGTTAGAATCCTCTGAAGATGAATATGTTGCTGTTTGGTTACAGAACAGAAAAAACACAATTACGCAAACACGTTCTGATACAATTAGAGTAAATGCGGTACACGCACATTTTTCCTGACATCACCGTACACCATCTGTGCTTGTACATCAGTACTCCCTGTGCCGTAGTACTTCTTTCGCAACAAGTTGGGAGAGGAACACATGCCCAGGTTGTTTCTTCTATTGGCAATAATTATGACCTTTAAGGATGCATGTGAAGCATCACAAAAGATCATAGGAATCTTACATAGAAACCAAAAATGCTAAAGAATTTCAAGCCGATAAGTTCTTCCTACTTAGAACACATCTTAGATAAAGGGTCATCTAATCATGCACAATGAGTCACAATGCAGATATTCTCTGCAAATGGGGGGCAGAAGAAAGAATCATTTATAAGAACTAACTTAGAGAAGCTAGCGCAACCCCAGTCTTACCTAAGCAACTATAAGACTGAGACACACTATACTGAAAATCTATACTGAAATGCCAGTAAAGTTCACATATGAAACACTGACACAGTTGAGAATTTCTTCTAAACTGAATACAGAAGAGAAAGATGTTCAGAAACAAGTTTGCCTGAGCTTATTTTGAAGTAAAGATTGCACAGTGAAAGTTACATATATACAAGGTTAGCATAATTAATTTTTTCTGCTGTATTTCAGCATTTTGAAGTTTCAAGTACATCCCAACTAGATTTCACTACACAGAAATGCATTAAAAATCCATTTGTTTGACAGCCTAAGCCTGGATCTACCCACCCTTGGAGACTTGCTAAACAGAGGCATGTATCTTTTAAAAAACACAAGAGAGATTAAACTACACTTAACTGGATTTATGCAGAATTCCTTTGCATTTACATCATATAAAAATCAGTAATTTTTTTAAAAAAAGCAAAAGTACAGGCCCTGATTCTTATTTAGATTGAGGCTCTTTTTCACAGCTCTTGTGCAGAGGTCTTAAAACAAACACATTTAAGTGACACTTAACATTGTCAAACTAGAAAAGAGACTTCAGTCAAAGAGGCTGTAGATTTATAACAGAAATCACTAATCAGTAACAGTAGAACAAAAGAAGGACCACTGAGGGCCAAGGCAACCAGATCCTGCACTGTTACTAATTGTGAAATTTGTCTTCTCGCATGGAGCAATGGAAATCAGATAATGGAAAGAAAGTAATGCCTCTGTGCGATGATTTCTAAACAAAAGAAAAGTGGCAACAAGAAGCAAACACTCATTTGAACAAGTTCAGCAGCAAACCAGACCCAGTGACCTATCTTTAACCTACAGACAGGTGACAGGAGTTACACTCTGATGAAAAAATGCATTGGTCCATGTTAAAACATAATAATCTCAATATAACTATCAGCAACCTCAGACCAGTATTTATCTCCCCATTTTTATATGCAAACTATATTCAGCCCTAATTCCCAAAGCTCTTCAATGTTCATAATGCACATTAAGTGACACTCAACTGTTTTGTGAAGGATTTCTAAAGATCTCAAAGATGTTAAAATAAATTATATTAATTTTCTCATGCTACATATGACAGACAAAGAGTGCTTGTATGCAACAGATGGGTGGGAATGGACACAGGTCTACATATACAGAAAGAAGGGTGCTTTTGTGGCTTCACTAGATTTCTGTAATAGGACTTTCATCTGAAATCTTCCTCACACTAGAGTTTGGTAAAGCAACTATACTAGTCTAGTTTATATAACAAAACATTTTTTATTTTAATGCAATAGTATCAGTATAAACTTACTTTCAGTCCTAAAATCCACACTACAACAAGATTTTTAAGATTCTTTCAGTGCACTTACTGTATTTAGTCCAAGCCTGAATCACTTGTGTAATGTTTTCTGTATTAAAGTATCATCAGGAGACAGTGTTTTAAAAAAATCCCACTTTGTAATAACTGAAACTACCATGTAGGTGCATTTTCACAGCTACAGAAGTTTTCCAATAGTATGACCTGTTTTGCCAAGGCCCTAAAGAAAGATAGAGAGAGAAGTGCACTTTTTACTTGTTAACTTGCATCCCAGTTTTGGTTTTTTTTTAATGCAACTGGGTTATTCTGACCAGGCACAGTATAAATGTAGAAGATACCATACCTGCCTTTACGAGCATAACTGCATCTGCTCTAAAAAATTTAGTGGCACTACTATATTGGTCATAAAACAAATACGATCGTATCTTTACTACCAGGTTTAAAACAACAGAAACTTGCAGAGTAGGCCAAGCCTCATTTTTATTGTGGAAAGATACAGTGATCTAAGACCACCTGTCGCAGTAAAGTGGGTCCATTTTATGCTTTTACTAGCAGAATATAATTTTTAACAAAAAAAAAAATCTGTACCTAGCACTGGAAATTAACACGTTTGCTTACACTGACCAACTATAAATTTGCTGCACTGCCTTACTAAGAACAGTGATACTGGAGGAAGGCAAAAGGTCTATTTATCCCAAAATAGCTACTCTAAAAGCAGATGAAAGACATATCCCATATATAAAAAAATGGATGAACCTACCTATTACTGTGAATTCAGTTACCTCTTTCTATTTTTACTTTTAGCTTTCTTATGAACCTATGCTAGTTAGTTTCACAATTATTTTTGCGTGAAAACCAATCTCCTTTAATTTCTCTTAAGTCTGCAACCTGACAATTGTATTGCATGTTCTCCATTTCTTGTTTTTGAAAAACTGTGTATTCTCATTTCCTATTTATTGTCTTCAGATCACTCACATAACAGCCACCTCCCTGTCAAAAAAATATAGTAGACTATGTCTCTCCTCATATCAATGTAATTTTTTCTCTCTTACCTTCTTCATCACCTTTCCTATCACCTAGGTAGTTCTGTTATCATCTCTGTGAGATGGAACGATCAAAACTGCATATAAATATGAATATGTGACCAATTCATATAATGGCTTAATAATGGCTTCCATTCTGTCCTTTTAAAAAAATTCCTAAATTTTTGTCATTTTGATTCTGATGAGCATTAAGTCTTAGAAGAATATATCAACAATACTTCAAGATCTGTGTGATCTAGTAAATCTGACAGTTTTGCCTAAATTAGATATTTGGAAAGAAACACACTTTTTTTTTTTAATACATATACATAAAGGATAGTCTATATATGTATAGGACCTGTCCTGCTGTCTGGCATACTTAATCAGTAACTATGTATTATCTAAATTTAAGCAACGCATACACATGAATTTTAAAAAGTCAGTTTTAGTTGACTGAAACTATTTAAATTTGCTGTATGTGTGGATAGAGAGAGTTTAGTTTTAAATGTGCAGTTCCATGCTAATGTAACGCTCACAATCACATCTTATGCTTCAGGACTTCAGCTACTCAGCTGTGAAATAATCTTTTTTCCCTTAATATGACTCCTTTGGACCACAGCTTCAAAAGAAGTATCAAGCAGAATGAGTCAGTGCCCTCAGTGGGCAGAAGATACAAAGAATTCATTAAAGTGCCTGACTATTGTCTTCTGACTTACCTATCCTTCGTACCTACTGCATAAATTGTCAGATTTTTGGAGGAATGAAGTACTTTTTGCAACTGAAAACTTCAAAGCTTATTAACAAGAGTTTTTCATTACATTTAATAGCAAGGAGTGGTCACGGGCACTCCCATAAAACCCAAATTCTTAAGAAAAATATTATTCAAGCAGAAGAGTAATTTGAATCCTTTCAGCTGCATTCTCTCACTCTATGCTACAGGAAGCATCGTGGATCAACACTTCCGTTCGCAGCTTCCACTTCCTCTGCGTATACCAGTGCTATGCTTGTGCCCTGTGCTGAGACCACAAGGCTAACGCAGGAGCAACTGCCACTTGCAATTTCTTCTCAATGTGCTTGAGAACACAATGTTCTGTTTTCTCCCTAACTGGAGCAGAGACATGAATCCTTCATAAAATACTTCTCAAGATCCATCTTGAAGCAGGGGAGAGGAAAAAGGGAGAGGAGGAAAAAGGACTAGAACTAAATATTATATTGGTCAGTGCTAATGCTACACATAGCTCTCAGATTTTACCAGAGGAACATTAAGTAGGTGATACCAACTGTGATATCAAAGAAAGATGAATGTCAAGTCTTTTCCTTTGATGGTTTCTAGAGGCACTTACAATATCAGGCATACAACTTTATCTCTTCCTTCTCATAAAAGTGGACTTGATTGCTAATCATCATCTTTCTAAAGGACAGACCTATCCATGACACTTTCAGTCAACAATCTTGCCACTGAAAAAACACTGCCCTCAAAACACCGCTCTTATAGTTACTGCTCTCTTGAGGCATTCAGTATTTGGAACCATGCAGACCATCTCTCATCTCTGATCTTGAGGTGGAAGTCAGCTGGAACCAATGTCTTTTATAAAGAGACATGATCAACACTTGCCCTCATTTATAATTGCAATAAGCTATGACTTATTTTCCTGAGTCTTTTTGTCAGTAAGTCTCTTATTTTTCCCTTAATAATTTTGCAATTTGAAACGCAGAATTCTAAGGTATTCAGATCAACAAAAGCTTTCTTCTGAGGAGGTCAAAACCACTTTGCTTCATTATAGAAAGCAAGTCCTTTATTTCTTTCCTAAACTGCTTGCCCTTCAGAGGCAAGATATGATTGCTAGTGCTCCACTCCTGAAGCAGAAAATAATACTTATTAGCCTCTTTTTGGTAGCAGCAATAATGACATGATTGTGTCCATGATCTCTGCAAATTCCAGCAGTGGTCTCCTCTACACAAATACACACTTTGCTATTCGTTTCATCCCCTCCTAGTAGAAATAACCACAGAATAGGAACATGCAGGTTAACCTCATCTGATAAAAGATGCTGCTAAGATGCTAGTCAGGTGATCTCTCCTGCTTATGCTGATCAGCACTCCAAAATGCAGTTCTTGCAAGGAATCTACACAAGCAGGAACTTGGACTAACAATCATTTAGAGCCCCCAGTGCTCATTCTATACTAAAACTCTCTCCAAGCCCTCTTTCTCACTTGGCATAGCAGCAGAAACTACTGAAGGATTTGTTTCAAAGGTGCTGTGCCCAGGATTATGGGATTATGGCTCCCTTTTTTTTTTTTACTGAAGTAAAACACAGATGGAGACCTAGAGACCCAAGCTGCTAAGACAAGATCTCTAAGTTTGACAACCACATGGGGCAAGCTGCATAGATGAAGAAAGTAATCTTTTACTGAAGGCATCTGTGTTAACTTCTATCCCATATAAACGTATAGCACTAGAGATTATTTTTCTTATATGGCCTTCAGGCTTCATGTCCCGCTCCTTAAGTGCCTCTTCACAAACAAAGCTTTGGATTTCATAATGTTGATAAATGACAGACCTCCCATTAGAATTCAGTTGTGAAAAAAGGAAACTGGGAAAACATCCCCTTCCTTCTCTAGACTACTGGTGTTTTCCATAGGTGTATCCTGTACCAATATTACCATTCTAATTGACATGAACATATTGTAAATGCTAAGAACAGACATCAAGAGCATTATTTATGGCGAGAAGCTCCTGGCAAATCACATTTTAAATCAGACACAAATATTCTACGGGTAAAGTAAAGGGAAAGAGATGAGTGGGACACAGGGAAAAAAATCCATTCATTCCACTGACCCTAATTACACCTACAGTTATAAAACAGAAAACGTTTTAAGAATTATAGGATGACAAGCAAGTGAGGATTAACAGCAAAGACTGCAGGCTGTGTTATTCTCACTCAAGTTCCTTCTTGTCAGCCTGTCTCCAGTTGTTGATACTTCAACACTCTTTTTAATCTCCACACATTTCAAGAAGACAGGTTAGGCTCATGAACCAAATTCCCAGGTACACAAATAACCATTAATGGACATTAATGTACAGAGACAAGAACTTGAAGATCTTCTGCCTAACCTTCTTAGACTGCTTCATGATTAATAATTACCTTGATAAGATTTCAAAGATAACACATCTGCATTAAAGGAGTGCACAAGGCTGGACTGTAACTCAAGAGTGATGTTTTAATACAAGATCAGGATGCTCTTCTCTCTGACGATATAATTCTGGTAGAGACCCATGTTATAGCAAGAGAGATCAATAGTCAAGCCAGTACTTAAAATTTTATAGTAAAAATTATTTACAATTAAATCCAGATCATTTTCAAATACGAAACCTAGTTCTGAGTCTCGCTGTTGTGTGCACTTTTTTGTTGCCAATGTAATTATTTTTGTTAAGAGTGTGATTTTATACTGCCATAGTTAAGACAATATAATCTGTAAAGGCACATTTATTGCTATCAGGGAAGTAAGCTATGACTAGTATAAGCACATTTCTAGTATTACAGTTACAGGAAATTGAGAACTGTGGCGGAGCTGTGGGCCCATGCAAGAGCCATGACCTTTTAGGTGGTCTGCACCAGAAAAGTTTAATGTTGGCCCACTGGAAGGAGAATTAGCTGTGACCACACCCCTCCACCTCCAGGCACATACACATGATACTTTCATCACAAACTCATTGGATTTTTTCTATTGTCCTAAGAAAGCCCACAAAAATAAATTGCTTGCATAATTAAATATCTTCATAAGCACTTAAATTTAAAAGTGTTTTTCATGATAAGCAGCTTGATACAAAGAAAATCTTTGGGACTGGATATATTTAGATACATAAAAGGGCGAGTGGATTTTTGATCACACTTAAGCTCCTCCCAGCTGGAAACAACATAACATTAAAATGTGAAGCAGTCTTAAAACTCAGTGAACTAAATATTGCTCTTCTACTTAGATTGTCTCACTGCAAATTTAATGTTAGGTTTTATGAAAATACTGCAGTAGGTGAAACCATATTACAATTGAAACTGACACAACATTTTAGAATGGGACTGGATGTGACACTAAAAATGCTACTAACCAGACTGATCTGATTGACACTGAAATCAGATAAATTTAAGAGCTGCCCAAACTAACTCTAAACATTACCTTCACTCTCCTTGTTGAAATTATGCAATCAGAGCAACAACTTGAACAATTAAAAGTGTATCAGCTGAAATTATAAACAGGTGCTGTCAAAAAGTCCCACAAGAAAAATTCTTAAATTAAAAATTTACCTGATAACATAAGTCCTAAAGGGTATAATATGCTGCATGACAGCAGGGATGTGTAGCCATATTCTGATCTATAATGCAAAAACATAAATAGATAAAAATTTCATTAATGACATTTAATGAGAATGATAAAAAATACTGCTGGTACATTTGTACATGCAACCCCACTTAAAAAAAAGGCTTTGTTGTTGTTTTTCATTCAACTTCAACTCTTTCAACTTCTGAATTTTCTAATTTTCAAAGCTGTTATCTGAAGAATGTTTCTGTGACTTATAAACAGGAGTTGCACCTTTTCTTCTAGTCAACTGGAAAATACAAACTTCATATAAATAGTATCATACTGCCCAGATGTCTCACTTCTGAATCTTCTGTAGCTTCTTCAGTAGGAAAAACTGCTACTCAGCCTTGTGGAGTTTCTTTTCCTTTTAAAGTCTACAAGAAAATGATTCCATTCTTTCTATTCCTGGCAAATCTTTCCTAAATCAAATAAATTTTTTTAACTTGTGTTGATGTTTTGCTTCTTAGGACTTACATATTTTATAAAATAAAATTATGTTTTATAACCAGTGATTAAGCCCAGTTTTTTACTACCATATTTGCATTCCCATAGTTACTATTCTGCCTTTAGCACCTTTGCAAAACTGCATGCAGGAAGCAAATGTATGCAGAGAAGAAAACCCTGAAACAGCTTTTTAACACCGCTGTGAGGAAGACAGGACCAACCAAACTACTTACACAGGCAAAGTTAGAAGTTCCATCTGCATTTCAAAAAGGAATTCTGAGCCTGTTAAACCTGTTATAGAAAGACAACTACGTGCCAGGTAAGTGATCTAGCATAGATGAAAAGTTAGCAGCTGTTACTACTACTCGCATAATTTTAATCATGTGCACACACAAATCTTGTGAATAGCTAACACTGTCTGTCACTCAAACCTGTCATGTCAATTTACATCTCCCCATTTGTTCTTAAAAAGAATGTTTAATCTTTGCCACTGATGCAATAAATTCTAGCTAAGAATTAAATTCTCACAAGGATTTTGGAAAATTCTGTATGCAGAAAATCTAAATTCTCTTTCTTTCCAGAAGAGAAAAATATTAGGCTGTAGTAAACCTATATCACCAGCATTTATTCTAAACATTTCTGGAATTAGCCAAGTAACTTTTAAAGTCAGTTCTGAAAAAAATATTTTCAGACTTACTTTTTACAATACAACTAACACATTAACAATACTTAACCTATTTTGCAAGACAAACTAGCCAAATCACCACATTGCAGAAAAGGCCCATTTGGAATAAACTTCTGATCCTATTGGCAGTCTCAAGAAGAAAAATATGCTAGTATCCCAAAGACAGAAACTGTAACTAGAAGATGCTTGTCCTAGAAACAGGAATTAAATAATATTTTGGCAAGGAATTGCAAGGATGACAAAGATACTATTCTGTTTACACTATTCGGTTTTTAACACAGTGATGTGCTCTTTTTCATATGCAAGTATCAAACACAAAAGCAAATATATTTGTGAAATAAAAGTAGGAAATGTTTTTATAGCTTTCACTGTTAATAGCAATTTTCACTCTGTATTAATTCAAACTTGTAATGTCATTGTATTCATCTGTATATTTGCATTACATACAACCTTCATCCTCAGAATTGTATTAATAGATAATTTCATGTCATAAACAAAAATGTAATTTTCATCATTAACTCAAATATACTACTTTATTTAAATAAAAGGACATAAAAAATCCACAAAATTACATAAAAATTACATTTAAAATACACAACTTTCATCATGCTTTTTTTTGCTTCCACCTGCTTTTAAGATGCAGTATTTACCGCATCTGTTTTATTCTCAAGCTTCAGAGGTTTTTGGTTTTCTTATAATTTGTTCTTTACGATAGGTAATCCATTTCTAAAAGGCAGTGTGTCTCTCAACAGGTTTTACTTCTGAATTAAGTGTTGAAGATTCATATAGCAAAATTAAGACAACATTTTTTAAACCATCAGCATTATTTCAATTAATTCATATCCTCTGAGAGGGTAGTTATTCCTCCACAACATCCACAAAACTGAAACGATACAGAATGAAGGAATGACAGGCTTTTTCAGTGAAGTTTAAACCCTCCACAGAACAAGCTGTAGTGTGTCTTTTAGCTTTTACAGAGACCAACACAACATCAGGTAGTTAAACTGAGCAAATACCACAGAATATGAAATGTGGGAAGAAAGGAGGAACCAAGCATCTAACTAAAAAAGCCAAAAAAGAAATATCCTAAGAAGGAACAGTCAATCCTACCACACTACAAACAGGTTGCTAAGAAAGCACCTTGCAGAGCCATAAGCTGGAGAAAAAACAAGAGTGCCAACTAGCCAACTCCCCATGTGCAGTGAATTGCATTATATTACATTTGCTGGCTTTATTACTACAAACATAAGCTTGTCTGACAAAGACATTTACTCAAACGAGATGTGCTGGATAAAAAAAATTCAAGGGAACACCTTTTCAATAATTTTAATGTCCTCTATATAAAGGAGACACCAGTAATCACAAACAAGAAGCTCAATTCCCCACAGGCTTTACTAATTTGTGGTAATGGTCTTCTCTTACATGTACCTGTAGAGTGCACTTAATGAGATATTCACCTTCCTTTGTGGAAGAAACAGAGCAAATGTTTTCCACCACCAATCTTTCTGAAAATATTTTTGCAACATTTAAGGTTGTAGTTAAAGAACTCATTCTTCTCAGAGACTTTAAAATAAATTCCAGCATGGATATTTCTGGGAGTCTTTACAATAACGGCTACTTAAATGCCATTCTCAAGAGTTAGTACAACTGTGAAAATGTATTTAAGAGTTACTACACACTGTAGTTCTGGCTTTACATGTTGTGAACCAGTTAACTGTTGACATTGCAGAGCTGTTCACTGAGCAATTATTGACAGGGTCATTCATAAATCTCACATGATCTATAAATCCCATAAACTGAAATGCATTAGGATAAAACAAAGCCAAACTGGCAGAGTTCTTATCTTACTGAGATCACCAACATTTTGTTCACAAAAAATATAATTTTGCGAGTGATTTTTTTTGTTTTATTGGAGCTTAGTATATAATTTCACAGACAACCAAAAACATTTAGTAAATTATTTCTATTTATATAAATTATACAGT
>NW_010111158.1:50453-68869 GCF_000699245.1 Pterocles gutturalis
GGGAAAGAGAAACATTACATCAAAATTAGAAGCTACGCAAGACTACAGAGGTAGAGAAAAATATTTTTTTTTAATAATCAGCAAGGTAAAATGTATTTTGTCAAAAAAATTAGCTGCCTCCTTTGAAACCAATAAACATACTGCATTTGAAAGTCAGAAGCACTGCTGTCAAGTACACTAAGCAACACCAAAATGTGGGAAGTAGATGAATAGAGCACATTACACATAAAACATTTTCTTATACTTTCTGTAGAGAACTGACAGATGAAATCTGAAGATAATTTTTTTTTTTAATGGCTTTCCTCTAACTCACACAGATTTGCCAGCAAAGCCAGACAGAGTTCAAAAGAAAAATTCTAGTTGAATAGTAAAAGATATAATGCTGGAAGAGGTTGAAGAAACAATATTTCTACTGGTTATGGTCTGGGTTAAATTTCATTTTATCTGTCAAGTTCAACCATAGCATTCATCTAAAACAGCTGCAACAGACAGCTAAATGTATTACCTACTATAACGAAAGATAAATATAAAGTTGCTAAGTAATTATCTGAAAGGAGAAACTTTGCTGAGAAGTATTTTGGGTTAGGGCACATCACTAAGAATAAAGAAAATAAACAATTCATGCCGAGAAAAACAGACTTCAAAGAAAGGACAAAGAAGACAGGCAGATGCAGTTTATAAACATGCACTGGTACAGGATACCTAGGAAACAGGATTTGCAGTTACAATGCTCGTTGAAAAGAAATGCTGGTGTGACAGAGAGCTGCCACCCATTGTTCAGAACAGTTTTGCCCATTCTCACAAAAAATTTAAAAAAAAAGTCAGATGTGCAAGAATGTTTGGTTCCATGACCAAAATTTACTTCTAGACCAGAATAACCTACAAGACCATACATCTTCACCAGATGGCTTGATGAAGACTGCAGGCGGCATCAACAACAGCTAGAGATGAGGAACTCATCAGATGACCACCTGAAAGCTCATCAGATCATACAGAAAGGCCCAGAAGAGAACATATCTCCACAGATTAACACAGAGAGGTCCTGCAGCATTCCTCCTGTGCAAGCTTACAAGAACAGAGCATATCACAGAATCATCAAATGGCCTGGGTTGAAAAGGACCTTAAAGATCATCTATTTTCAACTCCCCTGCTGCGGGCAGGGTTGCCAACCACTAGAGCAGGCTGCCCAGGGCCCCACCCAGCCTGGCCTTGAATGCTTCCAGGCACTTCTCTGGGCAACCTGTTCCAGTGCCTCACCAGCCTCTGAGTGAAAAATTTCCACCTATTATCCAACCTAAATCTCCCCTCTCTTAGTTTAAAACCATTCCCCCTCATCCTGTCACTATTAACCCCTGTAAACAGTCGCTCCCCCTCCTGTTTATAGGCTCCCTTCAAGTACTGGAAGGCCACAATGAGGTCTCCCCGGAGCCTTCTCTTCTCCAAGCTGAACAAGCCCAGTTCCCTCAACCTTTCTTCACAGAAGAGGTGCTCCAGCCCTCTGATCATCTTTGTGGCCCTCCTCTGGACCCGTTCCAAGAGCTCCACATCTTTCTTGTGATGGGGGCCCCAGGCCCGGACACAGTACTCCAGATGGGGCCTCACAAGAGCAGAGTAGAGGGGGATACCATGGCCTTAGTCATTTGTCCTCTGACCTACAAGTTAAGAGCCATTACACTAAAAGGATCAGGAGTGAGTGATACAGATCACCAACGCTAGCTTTCAGTCATAGGCTAATACTTATTTACAACATCAGTCTGCTGGTCAGTAACTGCAACAAGGATGGAGGGAAGATGTGTGGAGGGAAGGATCTGATTTTAAGTATTTAAAATTGCAACTGATGCCAAAATCGCGTTAAACTCACTTCATATGAAGCGTAACAAACTACAGTCTTCCGTTTGGTCCATATGCAACATCCACAAGACAGGTCAATACTTCACATTCCACTAAGTCTTCATACGCCCTTCTTCAGACACTGGTTTTTATTTCTATCACCAATTTCCTTCGAATCTCCACTAAAATCAATTTGCAATTGTATGTATAATAAGATCACAGGAGACTAAGAAGAAAATAAATTAATTAGCTTTTCCTTTGTACCTCACAGGAAACAGGTAAAAAGTTAATATAGCCTAAAGAAACCTAAAACATTTCCGTGACACAAATTTCAGGGATGGAAATGACCTCTGACAATGTTCTCTTAAGTATTTTCTGGGGTTACAATCTTCATGTCTAGGTACAAACTTGGAAAACTATTTCTGTGCTTAGAGGAGATGTATAGGGTTTGGATGATGAGTGGAGCAGCAAACCTCACATTTCTAACAAGGAAAATCTATGTGTTTTTCTCCCTCCCTTTTCGTACAGAATTCTTCCAAACTTCAGTCCTTTTACTTTTTGTGTTTAATGTTAAACAATTTAAAGACAATACTTACATTAGATACGACTGTGATAAATGCATGTGCTATAAGAAATGGCAGCGTCTCAGGGGTTCCATATTCAAAACAATCCTTCATGAGGGAAAGGCCATTTTTTCCACAAAACAGACAAACATAACGAAGCAAGTGCAATGGTACTTCTACATCCTAGAAATATTAAAAAAAAATAATAATAATTTGAACAATCAATACTAGATCTATTCAGACATACAGGAAATTCAAAAGCTACATTAGCATAACGCAGATCGACACAGAGGAGCCAACATGGCTCTTTTAAGTTTCTAGGAAATGTGCACCTGTTTAAAAATTGACAACTTACATTCATATCACAGAACGCCCCTAATATATTGCTTTCTTGAGCAGAAATATCCTGTTTAAAAAGAAAAAAATTAAAATTAACTGAAGCAACAGAAACACATTTATAGAACAAAAAACTGACATATATAGAACAACAACTAACAGAAAAAAACAAAACCCTAATTTAGAGGAAGACAGAAGCTCAAGCTTTGCTCCACGTTTATGTTCCAAACACTCTTCCAGTTCACCATTTTACCTCTCTCAAGATGTATTAATAAGTACACAAATATACAGTTAGGATAACACCTCAGCAGTGGCTCTCAATGGCTGGATTAACAGATCATTTTTCAATCCCACCCTGCGTCAGATGACGGATTTTTTTCAACAGGAATACCGCAAAGAGGATAGTCTGGCACACTGGCTGCATACCAGCCTAAGAATTACAGAACAAACCAATGTAGATATTTTTGAATGCAATTTTTGCATAAAGATGAGACATATATCCAAACATCTACATTTAGGTGAAATGTAGGATGTTCTACAATCCTACATTTAATGATTTAAGGGGCTAAACTGTCAAATTATTCATTCCCATCAGAATATTCTTTAACTTCAACTACTACATTCTTTTATATACCACAAAATACATCATATAAAATAAGTGTCTAATACTCTCTACAGGATTAAGTTAACTAAAGAGGGGGAAGGAATTGTATCACCCTAACACTATTTGCTGCAACACAAAATCTATTTTGTAGAAGTACTAAACTGAAAAGGGTTTTGAAAAATAGCTTTTCTTTGTAATATTCACAACACCATCTCACTGGACAGTAGAAAGAAGAAATTTCCTTTATTAGGGTTGTTACACATATTGTGTGTTTCTTGCATATGGCTGGGGGCAAAAGGGCACTGAAGATCACAGAAAACATGACTGTAAAACCACAACATTGCCATGGATACTTGCAGATAGTTAGCGATACATTCTTCTCCTTCCCATCTCTCCCTGCCAAAACCCCAGTTCTCATATTCACAAATCAAAGGTAAGTTTAACATAAAGTTTTTAAATGAAGTTTCCTGAATATATTTCAATATCTGTGTAGGAGTAAGCTTCTTAAAACTGCACCAGAGGATGCTGGAGGCAAGCAATTTCAGATGGATTAAGTGTGATACAAACATTTTGAATTATTCAATATGCTCATATTATATCTAAGAATTTATTTTCTTTTTTATTCTGCTGAACTCTAAGTCATGCCTGAACTCGTGATACTCTAACAGTTATTTTTAAAACAGCTTTGAAACCAGTAGGTGGTATGTTTTCAAGCAGCAAGAAAAGGTGTTCGGCACTCTGCTCACAAAAACTCCAGAAATAGTGTCAGAAATTTCACTAATTTTCTTAAATAAAGTAAGAGACTTGTTATCAAATGAACTACAGATCTTAGAATACTCATAGAGGTCTGTTGTGCAAGTCCCACAAAGCTTACTGAAAGTGTTGAAGTTGAGAGACTGAGAATTCCTTAAGATCAAATTTATAAGGAAATAAGAGAATTCCTCACGGAAATCTAATACGGCATTAAAAAACACCATCACTTCAGATAAAATGTACTAGCCGAGATCTGACACAGACACCATCTTGGTGAGGCACTTAATTAGGGATATCTTCCAAGAAAATATTTACTTGCAAAGGAGAAGCAGAGAGAGCAAGATTTCCAAGAATCAGAGACTACAGCTACAGATACCTAAACAACTGATTTTTTTTCATCTTTCATTTCATCCTCTGTCAAGAACTGCTAAACGGTTAGTTAACTCCCTTCAGATTCATTGCTCATTCTCTGAGACCGTACAAAGTTCAGGAGTGCACTTACGTAACTGCTTCTTTCTCTACAGGATTTTAAGAGCCTTCCTTTTCTAGATTTTACTTCCCTCTGAAGTGTCTGTTCTAAGTATTACACTTGCTGCACAGATTAAGTATGAAAAGAAGAACATAGCATACAGTCTTAAACTGCCCTGTATGCAAGATCTGTTAAAAGATATCCCATACTTAAAAAAAGGAAATAATTCCAAAGTATGAACATTTCTCAAACCAACCAACCATATTTATAAAAATATTTTGAGTTCATTCTGTTCGGGATGAAAACCAGACAAAAAGCCCTCTCTCTCTGGGAATCAAAAACCTTGGTAGATTTCAACAGAAGTAAACTGTGTTTCCAGATGTTATCTTCACAGATTTTTTTTCAATATTTATGTCCTGAAGTGGGCTGACCTCTAACTGACTGCAACTAATTGTGCTGGTTTAGAAATCCAAACGTAGTAGAAAGACATTTTTCATTAGACTTCTCATCAACTCAGAAAAAGTTGAGACATTCTGTCTACACAGACTCATATCCACAGCAAAGCCACTTGTTCAAGGTAACTTCTGCTGTCCAGAGTCCACAGCCCTTCTGGCTAACACTCAGGCTTCCATGGTCTTCGCTCTCTCAATTTAGAAATGTTGTATGGGACAATAATAATTGTTAGTCCATATCATTTAAGGAGAAAATCTACCAACAAATTTTGCTTTTCTGTTCATTTTAATCCAAATTTGTGAACTCCTGAACTAGGAAAAACCTCCTACTTTCACATTAATTATTTTCTTCTCCACTAGATGGTCAAGTGTAAAATGGCTTTGGCAAGCACCTGAGAAGAGGATTAGAGTTCAAGACTTGTCTTCGGTCTGCTGTCATTAAGAACAAAGATCTTGGTGGTGTACGCAGAGCAAAGGCTAACAATAACATTGACTGGTAACTGTTACATAAAGGTAATAATATCATGTGAAAGACTTCCATTGGAAATTTTTAAATGACAGCCTAATGTGTCATTTCTAGGCAAAGTGAAACCTTACTGGACATGATGACTCAATGAAATCGTGTAAATTCATCTCAAGAATCTGGAACAAGGAATTTCTCAAGTCAGTGAGAATGGAGATTGAAGCTTGTTTTGCATCAGGAAATTTACCATTTTCCAGGGCAAAAGAAATGCTTAGAGGGGGAGCTACACAAGCTTCTCACAACAAATTCTTCACAGACTTGGTCCAATCAGGAATCTTTTTAGCTTACAAGTATAAATGATACACTTAAAACAGGGATTTTTATTTTATGATCCCTTAAGGACTGAGTCTAAGCTTGATCTAAAACAAAAGGTCTTCCCATCACTGGGGACCAATAACTGTCTCAATTGAAATGAAATGTGCTCTAGACCGAAATCCAAAATTAAATTCTAAACCTCAGTAAATTAGTTACTCATGCTGGCAGAAAGTTTTGACATTAAAATAGCTAACAAAAGTACTTTGGAATAACAGAACCCCAGTGCCTCCTAAATACAGAAAATCTCAGTTTGTGAGAAAAATGATTGATGCTGGGATCTTTTAAATGCAGGCAGAAACATCTCCCAAATCAAAGGAAAAAGGTACACAACAAATATGGCAGGTTAGCATACCTCCATAATCCAGACCTGGAAACACAAGAAGTTTAGCAGAAAAGTAAAAACTGTTCCCTCGCTTGTCTGTAGCTCAGGAAAGTGTTTCTCATTCTCAGCTTCCCTTTAAATTATGTTTTTAGGATTGCTAATGAATGTATCCAATATTTCAAATTACATATGCTTGCATGATATATATGACATATACTAGTATGTCTAGAGTGATGGCCAGTCACAGTACCGCAACCTACAATATATCTGTGTCCAAATCACTTTATGGATGCACATTAAGTAAAAAAGAAACCCTATCAGACACTTTGAGATTTTCTTTTTATCATTTGGAAGTTAAATTGAAAAAGAAAAAATACATGAAACTGTCATTTAAAAGAAGCAAGTGTGTTTATACATAGAAAAGCTGTTCCAGATTTGTTCATTGCATATTCCAATGAAGCTAGCTTCAGTAGGCGTCCCACAGGAGTACAGAAGATAAATCACTTCAGTAGTCATTGATTTATTTTTTTTTTTAACTGACAAGATAGATCTACCCTCTACAGTTCTGACTTGCAGAGTCTGAACTACAGATTTATTTATCTATGGCAAAAGTTTAAAAGGGAGACCAAAATGAATTATGAGAAACCCAAGACCCACAAATCCTAGCTTTGTCTCATTTTTCTCTACACATACATTCGTGAAACAACCTCTGTTAACTTAGGCCCATATGTTTTGGAATAAGACAAGAAACCAAAATCCAGCCCACCCAAAGCACCTGCTATGCTGCAGGTTTTAACTAGATTTATTGTCAGGTATGGGAGGATTCATTCAGCAAAAACTGATTACATCTTGTGATCACTCTAGCATACATAACCAAAAATTATAGATGAGTTGGTATCTTCTCATTGTGGACATAAGTTTAAAAAGCAAACTTAATCAGAGCTCCAATAGAACTCCCTACACTCTCTAAATAAAAAACAAAAAAAGACTGGGTTAACTGTCATTTGATTCTCCACTTTGACTTTCTCAAAAGTCTGTTGGATAGAAGCTTTCTTCATATAGCTAAATATACACCTTATTTGCATACTAATACTGTAAAAGAACTGTTTATTTGTTATTAGACTACCACAAGTTGGATCAAATTCCAGTGTTTCCAAGAACTATATTGTTAAAACCAGAAAATGCTAACATCATCATATTTATTTCAGAAACTGTGAATTACACACTGCTGGACTTTTGAAAATTTGTTTGGTTTTCAGATGAAAATATGGAAAATGTGAATGTTAGCCATAACAAATATCACAAAGAAAACTCAGCATCGTAGAACAAAGATACTTTAGTGTAGAGCTCAGTTATTCCAGTCAATTAAACAGCTGTTCTAACAAGTAGTTTGGTCTTGCACAAAATTTAGTTTATGAAGCTTTGCTTCTAGAACCATAGACTGTAATAAAAATAAATTAGTAAACTATTAATGGGTTACCTTCTTGAAGAAAGGCTTTGCTATAGTCCCCTTTTTGCCTTCCTGTTATTTAAACAGTACAATAATTCAGTATACAGTACCATCCAACACTTATCAATATATTACCTATAACAATTAAGCATATTTTAAAGAAAGTGTAAGAGTATGTGTGATTTAAAAAGTTTCTCTGAAAAGTTCTACGGAAGTCAACAGGAGAGCTGAATTTGCCCATCCTGTGTCAAAGCAACTATCACCAAACATGCACAGTCTACTTGTTAATGAGAACAAACAACCTTTCACAAAGGAATCAAATATACACATAAAGATAAGATATACCTCTATTGTGGGATGAGTATTATGCTTATAAGCAGTGTACAGAGGAAACTGAATCTGAAAGATTTTTGCCACACACAGCAACAACTTTTCCTTCTCATCAGTGCTCCATAAGCTAAAAGCATCAGCGTTCTTTGCAGACTCCTCCTCTGTCAGCATACAAGTTCTTGCAGAATCTAATTTTTTCTCTATAGATTTTTGCCGTTCTCCATTTTCTTCTTCATGAGACTCTCTTTCTACATTCAGGGGCTCATCAGCATGATTACTCTGGTCTTGCCATGTTGAATCTATATTAATAGTGCAATGTTTACAGAGCTGGTCCCGCAGAGCTTGAACTTGAGCAATCACTAAGTTAATAAGCGCACATACTACTTGGTTAAAGATCTCCAAATGTTTATACTCCTTGAAACAGCACAGACATTGTCTGTAAGAAAACAGAAAAAAAAATAAAAATTCCTGAAGTAGCTAAAACCAGAACAGGTAACTGACCAAAAGGATTCTTCACATTAAAACATTTTAAACAACAAAATATTGACAGACCCATAAAAGTAAGGAAATCCAAATGAAACAGACTCTACTCAGTAGCAAGTGGGAGTCACGAAGCATTCCTTAAACCCTGTGAACATCCCATTATTTCCAAATGCTCAACAAAACTGTGAAGTCCCTGTTGTTGTTTAGCAGTTGCCACTGTGAGTAAAATACACAAAAGAACTCTTCTGTACAGGGCAAGGTCACTGTACTACTAAAGAAGCGGTGTTCTTCAGCATGTTCCTGAATCTGTTTCCTTGTCTGGTTTTGTCTATTGATATTTATTGCAATAAACCACCTGGCACACTTGTTAGCTGTGTTAAGAACTAATAATTGCAATTTTTAAATCAATGGGGCTGCAAAATAATTTTATTTTGAATTGAGTATTTAAGCTCACTTCCTTTATTTGCATTTGGATAGAAACCCCATGCACATTGGGACCCTTTACCCATATGGGAAAAAGTGGCATCAAGTAACTTCACTACCTTCTTCACTATGTAGGCTCAAGAGATTTCTCCTGTGAATATCTACTGATATAGTATAAACTGAAAAGAACAAGGGGGAAAACTATACACCATCCCTTTATCAATATAATAAGAAAAATCAACCAAATCATCAAGTTAGAGAACTCTAACACAGCTCTAGTTGTGGGCAAGGATAACTATCTATGTCAGAGATTTTGTGTGCATAATCCCCCCAAGATAGATACCCTAGAACATATTGTCTGGGAACATTTGCTTCTTCCGTACAAACAAGAACTCTCCTCATTCTGAACAAAAGGTGGAGGATATTCCCCTAAAAGGATCTAAATCCTGGAGAACGCAGAGAAGAAAGCAAGCAGTAAGCATGGGGGGTTCAATGAAGACTAAAATTAAAAGCTACCTGCTTGTAACAGAACCTTTGAGCAGACTCAGTTCTTTCTCACTCAAACTCTACTAAATGATAACTGCTATATAAACTGGTAGCTTTCTTGCAGTAGAAACCTTTCTCCCATTACATGGAGAGCAATGAACTCCACTCCATGACTAGAGTTCTCAGATACTGAAACAACACAAAAATTACACATCCGACTTCTGAAACAAATTAGCAGGCAGAAGATAGGGTAAGAAATCATCAATAAGAAGTGATCAAAAACAATCTTCTGAAAAGCATAGCATTTAATCTAGAAACTGCTTAATAAATTATAATTTGTAAGAAAAGAGAGAGAACTCGGAACTATGACAGATAGAGCATGCTGCCTCTCTTGAGGGAATACAAACATGTCCTTGAGCTACAGCTCTTAAAGCATATACATTCTGAATACAGATTTTTTTTTATCAGTGGGCTAGACATAAAGATAACTTTCAGTATTCTCTAATTCCAGCACAGATGCAATGATGGAAGCATCTAAAACCTTTTGTTCTGTCTATCCAGGAAGAAAAATCCTTTTAATATTGTGTAGGTGGAGTGTCTTCACCCATTTGAAAAACAGATTTTGTGATTTACTTGTACATGTATTTTTGTATTAACAATCCACAGCAATGAATTGCACACAAAACCAAGTCTATCCTCAAGCATTTATTCTTGGGCAAAACTATGTACAGTAGGTCCATCATTTATGCCTACAAATTACTACCCCACTTGGTTGTAACAAATTATTCTCAATAATAATGAAAACAAAGTCTGGTGGATACTTCTCACATATCTATTTGAACACCAACTGATACTGGAGAATTCTCTATTGGGCAAAGAAATTTTTTTTCAAGATAGAGCTATGTGCAAAACCTCTACATCTTCACATACCCGAAAGTGTTCACAGGAAAAAGAGCTCCACCAAAAATTAAAGATCTATGAAAAAATGAGTATACTACAAATATGACTTGTTTGAACATAACAATTTCCAGAAGAAAACTGAAATGGAAACACTACATGCAGATGGAAGAAAAAGGTATTCTTCAGGCTGAGTTGCCAACTGATCTTCTGAAGGAAAGCAGAGATTCAAACTACAGGTAACAACACAAAAAGTAGTTAAGGAAGGCCTCAAGCACAAGAAGCAGAACTCTCAAAAGCCCATTTGGCAGAGTAGAAACAGGACATAAAATTAAAATATAAAGTAAAACTCCTTCCTGTGGCCTCTTTGCTACACTCTGCTTTGAATATATTAAGGACTGTTTTCTTTACTCTTTTATAGTACAAAACCATACTACAGAAGGTAAAAAGAAACCAGAAGAAAATAAAGAGTTAAACGTTATCCAGTCTTTTTCTTCAGTTTGGATTTGTCATGCTATAGCTGTTGAACAGAACAAAACTCTAAACAGATGATGACCTGGAACAAGACTAGGTTGCAGCTGTTCTCAGACAAACTTTGGATGTAGAACCTGTCAAGAAACGACAGGACTCTGGATTCTGTTGTTGCTGTTTATTTTTATTTAAAATTCCTTCTCTATGTCTAATAGCATGTCACAGAAGACAATGAATTTGCTTTGAGTGCCTTCTTTGGGCAGAATAAGGAAGAGGATTCTGCTTTTGCAGGTATCCAAAACCTGACATTAATTTTTTCTTTTGGAGTCTCCTAAATACCACAATAATGTTTTCCAATTTATTCTCTATGCTTTTCCCAGTATTTTTTATGTTTCAGTTTGGTCTTGTGACCACTGCTAAAAACTGAATTCCAAACACCCTTACTGGGGATTCTTTCTAAAAACTAATACCTGTACAATTCCTTGTGCTGTGAAGTAAGCAGAATAGCTGATATAACCACTTTAAAAACAAAAACAAAACACCACTAACAATATTTCAAATAATAGATTAAAAGGAATAATGAAGTTGATTTAAGACAACCATGTGCAAATGATTTTATCAGTTTAGTAGATATGGGCTGCAATCATTCATCATCTTGACTCACAGCATTAGGATATTGAGAAAAATTTAACACGATGGTCCCATTCAGAGTGATCTTGTCTTAAATTCTTCTTACCCTACCCTGCCCCCACAGAAGGTGGTCAGAAAATTTCATGTTAAAGCAGCAACACACATTATTTGTCACTGCAATATAGCTATTTATTGCTACATGATTATCACAGCATCCAGAACGCCAATCAGATTCAAAATACACTTTGCCCAAAATGCACTGGGTAACATGTTTATTTTTATTTTGTAAGTAGTGAAATGTCCTTTACTCCCTAAGTATCACTTCGATACACATAACTTGCTTATTCTAATTCACTCTACCATATTTTTTAAGAAGAGAATCCTACTGTTGAGAGCCAGTATCATCAACACTCAAACTCATTCCAAAGTTACCTTTGCGTCCAGGAATTGATGTAAGCAAATATCTTGAGGGCATGTTCCTTTCTGAGCTGCAACCCGTCAGCACCTTCAACATCTGATACTAAAGAAAACAAAACCAAAAACATATTAGTAACAAAAAAAAGTGCAATTGCTTCATTTTTTTTGGAAATTACCTTTGATAGCATGAATAATTAAAAAAATTTGTAAAAATAAACACCAGTAATCAAGTTACAGTAACTTTATGTGAAAGGTTTTTCAGCATGAAAATGTGCAATATCCAAATAAATAATCTTTTTTGTACTTGAAACTGAAGTCCTCAACCAAATCTATGTATTTTTTACTTCAGCAAACAGAGATAAGGTTTAGATGCAACTAACTTGAAAACAGAAAATGCATTGTATTCTTGAATAGTGCTGTGAAAATCAGTGATTGAGAACAGCCCCTTCTTCTAATCCTCTCCTGAGGAAATACTCTTCATACGCGCTTCACTGGGAAATAGTGATTGAGACACACTTCCAAATATGAACCTTCTTTAACACTTACTCATTAACCAGTTTGGGGGGTTTGGGATTGTGTGTTTTTTCAGATTTTAAAAGTCTGCATTTTGAGATGACCGTGAGACCTTAACTTCCTTTTCCTGATCAGATAAAGATTGGAGGGGCAGGGAGAAACAACAACAACAAAAACTCCACTACAACAAAACTATCAAGATAAAAACAATGTGCAGTGTATGTATAAAGTTATTTTAGACTAGTGAAGTTGATGATTATTACTTTCAAATATAGACATGTCTATACTGACATTTAACCATAATGAATCACTAGCTGGCAAAATGATAAATGTTTACCACATATATTAAAGCCAGAAACCAGAACAGATTAAGTACTGAATTCAAACCCCAAATACTTCAGTGAGGTATTATCAACTGTCCCACTTCCATCTAAAAAATGCTCATACACTCTTAATAAGCCAAACATTAGTAGTGGTCCACATCTCCATTTATGCATCAACCAATTATATATTAGGGCACTGGATTCTGTCTACTGACAACATACCTTTCTCCAACTATCAATGACCAATTCATTTCCTCCTTGTCCTAAACCTCCATACACTTCTACGATTATCTGATTACTATACAAATTGAGAATGTCAGTGCTCCTTTTAAATTGATCATTTAATTTATAACAAAACTAAGTATTAACTTCCACATTTCACATCAAATTTCAAGCATTACATGCTTACAAAAGCTACTTCACAAGCAAGCTTTGTGGGAAAGGTTCTCTAACAGAATCAAGCTCTTCAGAAGCCTTACCTCAACTTCTTTTCCAGCCTGAGCTTTGCAAGGTCCTACGGGATCTATCAATACAGGTTTCCAGAAACTATAGCTAGTGGAAGTCCACTGGCACAGGTCCAAAAGTAAAGAATACCACTTCTGAGAATAATCACACAGAATAAATACTTATGTCTTCTTTAAAACACCTTGCATATGAACATACATATGTACTTTTATATATACGCACACACACAAATAATAAAAATACACAAAAATTTGTCTCTCAATAGGATACCACTAAACTTGGGGAAAAAAAAAAAAATCACTTTTTGATCTCACTCCTAGAAGGCTTTGAGGAACCCGACCTAACACTGGACAAAGTACAAAATCAACAAGCAGACCAAAAGACAGGTATCACTTGATACTACTTTTTAGTTTAAACACCACAAATTACCATGACACTTAACTCTCTTAAGGCCAAAGCACAGTACTGAAGAAAACAAATGTCCAACGACTGAGGTCAAGCTTACCACAAAAGGTAGATCCTTAACTATTGATAGTATCTTTTTTAAAAAAAGACTTGCCCAGCATAAAGAGTTTACAAAACCTTCAGTCTCTGATTTTGTGAGCATTTGTTTCCTTAAGATGAATTCCTTCAAACTTGACACAAAAACTGCTGACAATTTAGTAGCAGTTAGAATTTCCCTCATACCCACATCACGCTACTTAAAAATCACACACTCCCAACAAATAGTGCAGTAACTCGTAACTTCCAGAGCAGCCTTTTCACTGCAATAATTTTAAACACTCCCAAATTTCCCTCTGTGATACTAAGAAAATCTGAAGAACAAAGTTAAGTAAACTGATCCCTTAAAAGGTATAATTACCACATAAAGTATTCAGAATGCAGAAGTTATGGAAATACTGAAGCTTATGCCCCAGGTCAAAAAAATAGGGAAGTATATGAACAGGTTGGAGAAACCTATTATTTTTCTGTTTATGCATTCTACAGCTCACACATAGACCAACTTCAACTGGTCTTATTTATTAATCATTGCTAACTAATATAGTGGCTACATACACTACTTCCCTTTTGTTTTCTGTACCTAGAAATAATACTGTTCTTGTTCCTGAAAATACTACGGAAGCTCAAAACGGAAGCAACTACACTGAGGCTGCAGTTTTCCACTTAAATGATCTAAGTCTGTCCCACTACCAAAAGGGGTAGTGACACATCTGGCAGGGCTTCTCTGACTGGACCTTATTTGAAGCCCTCTCTTGTGCTCCTTAGCAGAAATTATAATTTTCAGCTCAGCTAACTTATGTCCTCGGAACCAACATTTAAATCTTAGGTTTTTGAGTTCCTGTCTTATCAGGAATATCAACTTTGTGGATACTCTTAATTTACAGCACCTGTCTTTAAGGACACATGCAGCTTGAAGTACAGCAATAATGGGTTATGAAGCCTTCCCAATATTTTTTGAATTTAAAAAAGAACAGAAAAGAAATAGGAACAACTGAGCTCATCATTCCAGCGCATTTGTTGATTTTAGTCAGTTCTGTAAGGACTCCCTTGCTGCATATGATTTTCACTCCCAATTGATGATGTCTCCCTCTCCTTTAAATGAGTTTTCTGCTACCTTGAATGGGCCAGTAGTTAAAACAGACTCATTTACTTGTAAATAAATCACGTCCTTTTATTCCCTTCCACATTGAAGCATCGGGCATGCATTAGATCCTGCTTAATCTGCTGTCTCCCCAGCCTCCCACTCTTCCAGTGTTCCAAACCCCACAGTAAAAATCATGTCAAACTTTCTGAAAAAAATTTTACTCTGACAAGCCTCCTTCTTGCAAATTGATTTGGTGGACAAGACTTTCCTCTATTTTCATACCTAAAGCATTGATCCCCACAGGATGCTCTAAGGCATACTCATGTGCTTTGAGAGAATCTGAGGCACATCAAAGTGGCAGCTTGTGTGCTCTCATCAGTAAGAATTGACAATACAAGCTCCAGAGCTTTACAGCTGGTCATTCCATGATCTATTAGTAGATGCTGCCCTCTCAGCAGTGGCACTTCAATCCTAGGCTCAGCTCCTTTGCCCCTCTCTCCTATGGCTGCTTCTTTCTCCAGGCACTCACAAGCTACCAATGCTAGAGATGCCTTCCCGAATTTACTCTTGAGTGTGCTGGGCTCAACTTTCTTCTCCTTCCATAAATTTGCTCCAGTAAATGTTTCTTCTCAGTTAAAATCTCTTAGACTTTTTCACCTTCCAGTCCCTCCTTTTCCCTCTTACCTTCCATGCACATGAACACCTCTTCCCTGCACTAGATCCAATTTCAAGATCAACACAACCCAGCTCAAGTCCACACTACTACCAGCATCCATAGCCATGCATTCAACTACTCCCAACAATCATTAGGGTTCTTGCAGGAACTCAGAGAGCCAGACTGTGGACTGAGCAAATTCAACTTGCCAAACAAACCAAAAACTACCCACTTTGTAGTGTTTGTAGGCCACTGAATACTCAGGTTGGCAGCTACCTAAGCAGGGGGGGTGGGAAGGAAAAGTTTAACAAGTGTGAGGCTAAGAGAAGTAAACACCTTTGTAGTGACTGCAGACATAAAATTGCTCCACCCCATCTGGAGTAACTTAACCCTCATATTACTCATCTACAGCCAAAGAAACTGAAGATACAGTTACTATTAGAGTATGGAAAAAACAGAACGGTGAAGGCCTTAAGCAAATCCATCCAAGACAGACCTAACCAGCATAAAGAAGAAAGACTAGTATGTAGGCAAATTCCAGCTAAATATATTCTACAAATATAATGTAGAAAAGAGAGTATTTTTGCATACTCACAATGTCTCATTTCACTGAATATTTACAAGACGGTTTAGAGATCTTTCGGTCACAGTAACACCATATAAGAAAGAGCTGAGTTGCTTAACTAACCCATAGTAATAATTATTAATGGCTTGATTTTTTTTAAACATCTTCTAGTGTATAAGTTTTCAAATGTTCTTTTTTTTAAAAAAAAAAAAAAGCAGACATACTTAAAATGCAATTCTTTATTCAAGTAGCTGACGAGAAGCCAAAACACATTTCAGTAAAAATAAAATTTCCTTGCTGTTTCCCCTGTCTCCCATTTTCCTTGGCTAGTTTTAAATCTTCCACAAAAGAGTGATTTGCTACAAGTGTATTATAGTACTAGAAACAACATGATCTCCCAAGCTAAGGAAAAAAACTATTAATAAAGCTACTAAACCAAGAAAATTACAGAAGACGAGAAAAACATGAATCAACCACAAAGAAGGTAGCAATATAATTTCAACTGTGAACAAACGAAGCTCAGATCATAAGTGCATTTTTAGCAAGAACTTCAGAGCTAGACGAACAGATTGTAATTAGACCTCAAGGACAACTATCATTCTAGACTTACAAGGAATATCTTATATCCAAAGGTCACTTACCACACTAAGTACAAAATCAAATAGCAAGTAAAAATAATATTTTTAAGTATACTTTTACTTTCAGAAACATAAAATAGTAAAAAGCAAACACTAGAAAACTCTTTAATATAACTAATTTCTACATATTCAGAACTGTCACAAGGTACAGTTGCATACAGATTCTGCTCCCTCCTCCTCTTCCCCCAAGCCTCATCCGATATCAGCTTCTCATGGGAAAGACTAGATCACTTTCAAAATGGACATTATTCTCAGAAATTGTGCCCCAATACAGATTACATAGAGGAAATAAGAGCCATACACTAAATGAAACAGTATTAGGGATAACAATACTGAACTTGAAAGAAATATATACCTAATCTTTTGTATAACACCACTGTTCACACACAGAACCAGTACGTTAATTTTTTTTATACACATATGCGTTGAGATGTGTTCTGTTATTTGTAGAGGGCTTCTTTTTGTTTATGATCAATAGTAAATAAGATGATAGCCACAGAGCTTAGGATCTCCCATTCCCTTTCTACTTTAATCTATAAGAATTACTCATTTTTTATCATAAAGAATTCACAATTGCATTACATTTATTCACCAGAGTTCTTCCAGACCTTTAGAAAGCCATTTTTGACAAGCATCTAAAAGGACAGTGTCAACTTGAAGTTCAATGGCAATAGTTAATCTGTCCAAGCTTTTCTACAACTTTTCAGCGAGGAAGTCTCTTTTGCACTCCTCAGCCTCCATAAAACAGAAGTGCCGCAGAACACTGACTAGATACATATAACCAACAAGTGCTGAAACACTATTGTAGAATGTACTATCAAATTTAAAAGAAGTTAATTCTTCAGTATTAGAAACATTGTTCAAAAGTCAGGTTAATGCAGAAAAAATGTCAGATCTGTCAC
The DNA here is from genome assembly GCF_000699245.1 of Pterocles gutturalis. Classification (NCBI taxonomy): domain Eukaryota; kingdom Metazoa; phylum Chordata; class Aves; order Pterocliformes; family Pteroclidae; genus Pterocles; species Pterocles gutturalis. The sequence goes on from NW_010111158.1 coordinate 67,854, forward strand.
CCAAAATACTGTAGTAATAAAATTATATAATCATATGGTTAAGATGCTTGAGTGCCTTTATGGTATTTTTATGAAACTGAGCTGTCAATGCCCACCCTCATCATACCACTACAGCACAGCATTACAGCTATACCTGCTTCCATCTCATAGCACACCTGAATTCATTTTAAGTCTAAATTGAACTCTAAATTTCTTAATATTTATAAATGCCCAAACTTCATAAATTTCTTTCCTGCAAATTGCTGATTAGAAAGTACACAGCGAATACAAAGCAAATATTACAGAGACAACATAACAGCTTAAAGGCAGGAATTAGTAACTCTTCTAAAAGTCTAATTTCCTTAGAAAAATGAACTGTGATCACATTACTGGCCTCTGTCAGACACTGAAATTTTTTAAGAAAAAAAGCAATTTCAACAAATCTGACAAAGGTTTGGAAGTCTAAACAATACTATCTTCTTATGAATAGAAATAGAGAAGCTACTTAAAAGAGCAAGGAAAAAGCAGTTACAACCAGTCCCTCATCTATGCCCAGAATCAGTCATCTGCTAGTTATTCGGCACCTACATAATTCCTCACAGCCACCACAAAATCAGAAAGGCCTGAGGAGCTTTAATTCAGTATTCCAATGCATTGCATAGTTACTCTGGACTAGCACAAGCCTTGGTATGTTCATCCGATAGACAGCACTTGTACGATACAACTTCAACAGAGCAGGATAATCTTAGGCAATTGCTATCTTTATATTATCTCCCTGCTTCCCTGCAAACACTACCAAGTTCTCTGTCTTGGAATCTCTCTCTTCACTTAACATCTATTTCCCTTTCCATCTTATTTCCCTCATCTTCTCCAGGAAACACCTATTTTCCTTTTACTATAATATGCTAAGGCAGTCTGAAGCAAAACAGCAGAAGCTGACTCTGAAAAGCTGTATGAAATTTAAAATTGTCATTTTCCAAAAGCAATGCCATCCTAAAGTTTCTAGCATACTTCTAGCATATATATTTATATTATTT